>NC_068942.1:51400291-51597791 GCF_026419915.1 Harpia harpyja | reverse complement strand
TAGTAGTATCCGTGTTTTGCAGTAGTCCTCTGAGGCTAACAAGTTGAAAGTCAATGTTAATAAGTTACAGCCATTCTTTGGCTGAAAGATGGGATTAGAAAGTAATGTTGAAACTGTCAGTGAGTAAAGCCATAGAATTTACACTACGTGGTAACACCTTACTGAAATTGAAGAATCTTATTTCTGTGCTGGTGTCTCAGAACATACTGCATAGCAGAAGAACAATCATAAACATAAGAATTAGGACCAGGTAGTCTCAATGCCTACTGAATCCAACACACAAAGGACAAACATCCATCCACAGAATTCTAGACTCACCCTAACATCAGGTAGACTTATTGCCCATCAAATTCATTGTCATTTTCTGCAGTTATAGCTGCAACCACGCACACCATATGGCAGCAGAACAGTGATACTTTTGCAATTAAATGGGTAAACCCATGTAGTAAATATTGAAATATTGCCTATTGGACAAATTAGAAAGTAAACTGCTTTGGTAGTAAAATGCTTTCCTGTATTTGATCTTAAAGGCATTTCATTGTGAAAAAATCTAGGTTTGAAATTTAAGGCAAAAGTATTTTGCTGAATCCAGGAGGCTGTTTACAAAACTTCTGTTTATTCATTTGATGGTCCAGAGTCACCAATGTTTTCACAAGTAAATATTCCCTAGCATCTAAATTGCTGCTACTGCCTATGACACAATCCACTTCTGTGAGGAAATGATCTTTCTCTTCAGAAGCACTGAATTTTATGGAGACTGGCAAGAATCAGAATAAACAATCATCTGTGTGTAAACTTCCATTGTATTGTAGTGTAATGATGAGGTTAAGCCTACAGTTCACTATTAACTTAAATTTGTGCTACAGTGAAAAAACATTCCCTATCTTGTCACTTTGTCATTCTCCTTCCTCTTCCCCCAACACTTGTCTTTTTCCCATTCTCCTTCCTCTTCCCCCAACACTTGTCTTTTTCCCATTGACAGCTCTTCTGCCAGATCAGTTTCCCATTCCAGATTACTATACATCTGCACCAAATAATTTTCCTGGCATGACACAAAGAGTGTCATGAGGGTTAGAGGTGAGTACAACATGAACAGTAACACTGCCAAATATCTAACAGGAGCCTATAGAGGCTAAAATAATACTTGAATGTATACAGAAAAGAATATCAAAGAGAAATAAGTAGACCATGTTACTTCTGTATTAAAAAAAGCTGTAACTGGAAGAGTAGCAGTGAAGATAATCAACCTCTAGAACAGCTAATTTTCAAGCACAGAACATTTTAAGATAGGGAGGAAGCTCCTTTCTGAAAGTCACAAGTCTAATGACAATCACTGCACTTGCAGTAAGAATTCATTCAAGGAAATGCTATGGCTTGTTTTGGGTAGAACATCGTATTAATTTATGGAGAACATTCTTTCTGGCCTTAGTTTGTCATTCTCTCAGTCTGTTCTGATAAACATTTAATACTTTTGTTAACATCGTACAATATTTTTAATTCAATCATTTTCTGAGTAAGTGATTTTCATGGAATCTGATTCTTTACAGAGATCGAATAGAACACTTTTTTCTATTATAAAGTTTCATAGTTGAAATAAGCTTCTGAATTAAATTCTTGTTTTTGAGTGTTATAAGTGAAAAAAATTATGTGAAGCTAAATTTCTCTAGATGAGCCAACCTCACAAAAGAAAACACAACTGGGTAATTGACGTAATAAAGCACAAAACAATACCACTGATACTCTAACTTATAAGAACAAGAACACTAAGTTTGTTGACTCTAATATCTCAAATTTACCAGGAAGTTCAGGCCAACGTGGAAATAATCTTCATATTTTAACTCTGAGGAAAATTATTCACTAAAACTGGTTTCCAGATGATGTATGACTTTTGGTGTCACAAAGAAAACACTACTGGAACAACCTTTCATCAGTGGTAACATTTCTCAGGACTCCAATAGAAGAACTCACCTTTCTTACATTATACTTAAATCTCTCTTTAACTAAACTAGTTTTTGTGGTACTGAAATTCAGATTACCTTTATCTCATATTTTGACAGGGACTGTTTTGATATTAAGTAACTCTAAAATTATACACAAGCAGAAAAATATTTTATCATACTAAAATTTATTTTTAATAGAATTTAGTAAGTAGCTACAAATTGTAGAATTCATTGATAACACAAAAACCATTTGGAAAACCAGAGCTAACAGCCATAAATACCCCTGGGCTCTTAGGAGGACTGAGATAAGATTATTATCATACTGTAATTTGTTGGAGCTAGTACCTCACCCTTGGTCAAATCAATTTTGATTTTAAAAAGTTTTTCTACATGAGCAAATGTGTGGATAACAAGGTAATGAAATGCATGCAGCTTCACTGGACACCTTTTAGGCACTGAGCCTTGCATCATCCTACTTTTAGAAATATCTGAAATATCTTCTTTCACTTGAACTGCTAATAAATAGATAGCATAATACTTTCTGACAGAATCATCCTCAGCAGAGCAACCGGGAGGGGTGGGAGTAGCAGGGAATCAGAATACTATACCACTGAGCATCACCAATGATGTACAAGTATAATGTCTACTTCTTTCCAAACACTGTTTTCCAAAATGTTCAATCGTTCTGAACAAAATTAACGGCAGTTACAAGTCTATCATAGGGTGAAAAAGTCACAGTAAGTTGACAAGCATAATTTATTTATGTGTTCCGGAATTAAACTAACAGATGTTATGAGAACTCTTGGCTGGGATGATGCAGAGTGCAGACATTTCCATATCTATGTCAATGCCTAATGATATTGCAAGGATTAAAATAAATAGCAACCTTTGAAATCTAAAAGTGTATTTTTATTAAAAATATGAGATGATAATAGAAGCAGATGATAACCAGCAGTTGAAGAAACAATTATTAAAACAAGCAGGGGGAGTTGTAGCCACTACTCGCAAAGGATCAAGGCCAGATCACATGACAGGCATGCAACTAAGATAAGCAACAATACAGATATCACAGGCATCATCCTACTGTTTGCAATTTTAAATTATGATAGCTTTTTTAGTGCATCAGGTAAGAAGATGATCCATGAATTGGTATAACTACACTGCCTTCATGTAGATATATACCTCATCATGATTTGTTGTTAAGTCTTTATGACACTACTCAAACATATTGATTTAGGTGCATACTTTTATATCGTTTTACCCATGGGAACTAATATATCAAGGAACTTGAGCAAACAGACGACTTAAGTTATCTTGAATTTGATTATGCTACTCCCTGCTATTGAAGCTGGCTTGAGTCATTGCACAAAAATACAGAGCATATATTAAATTCTCACCTCACATTAGTCTCAAGTGAAACTAATGAGCTCAAGTTCCTCCTCTCAGAGCAGTTTTTCCTTTGACATTAAGTAGCCATTGCATAAAATTACTATCTCCAATATGAAATCATGTGGGTTTAAAAATCCATAAAAATACTGCAATCTTTGACAAAAAACCCCTTTGCACTCAGTTACATCAATCTGCAAATCTAGTATTGGATCGCTCATCCAACTTGCAAACACAAACTCTCAGTCCTACTGCATTAGTAAAAGGGTTTTCTTTTAGGTTAATCCTTTTAAAGAACACAAGAGTCAAGATCCCTCAAAAGTGCAGTGATTGCTTTCATGTAGTGTTTGGTTTAAAAAGCAAATGTTTTTAAAGAGGAAAAGGGTTGTTGTTTTATGACTCCTTTGCACTGCTCAAGGTTTTACAGTGTTTCAGTAGATATCCTTATGCTCCTTAATGATTAATATTTCTCACTTTGTATTGAAAAGCCACTACAAGTGACAAAAATGATTCTTTCATTAATCAGGTACAATCATAATTTCCTCTCTCTCAGCTTTCATTTTTATTATGACTTTGAATTTTTTCCAGTAAAGTACATTGTAAATAGAGAAAATGTGATTTTTTTTTTTCTCAAGGGAAAAAGGTTTGTTATTTTAAAATTACAGCACTGAAGATCAAAATAAAGTGACTGTTCATTGTACTATCCAAATAGCCTATCTTTGTACAAAAAAACCTTTCATTTTCACAACTAAATTGTCTAAAAGGCACTGTTACCTAGCAACATTCATTGTGTTTATGACCTTTCATCCAATCTGAGCTCACAGATGTGCTTCTGAAGCTAATAAACATACATCATACAGTCCCCGCCTGCTTTGATGAAATATATGAGCCCTTAGAGCAGACTTTGAAATGTCCTTTCTAAAAAACAAGAGAAAACATAAAAATTAAGAAAAACAGGATACATTTGAAAATAGTTTAAGAAGTCTAAACTATGAACTTGAAATCTCTCTGCAGTCAGTCTGGTGTCTTTTATAGTAAACCAAAAATTTGCCCAGGAAGTTGTGGCCTTGCACACATAGTAGGTGTATGATTGATAGATTTACTTTTTGCTATATTAATGAATATACTGGTCCTGACCCTTCTGAAATCAAGATGTCTCTCAAGAAACTTGAAAGAGAAAAGGTTTGGATTGTAGAAGATACTGACTACCTGAATTTCAGATAATAGTGATTTTTTTTGCTTTAAAAAAGATTACGTTTATGGATATCTCCATGCTTTATACACATGATGACTAAATTTAATCTGTAGAAGTTCTGTCCCCACATTAATCATGTACAGTACTCTGAAATAAAAGTATAAATAATACTGTATAACATTCTGAACTAAACATTGTATCCCTTATGTATATAGGTCAATTTAAAAATAAAAAGCACTGTATAAGTACTATTATTCTTGCCTTTTTCAGGTTTAGATAGCTTGCACAAGCTGTCATGCTAAGTTGCAATTATAGTTCAAAAGTTACAGTATCAAGTGACATTTTCTGGGTTCCATCTTTATTTTCTTTTTGACTCCATCCACACTTTTCTTTATTTGTAATTGAAAAGAATATACTTTCTAACACTTCAGACTTCATATGGAAACTGAAACTGAAATTCTGTTTTTCAGCTTTTTGCACCATTACCAATTGTAAAGACTTTGTAGCCAGAACTTTACAAAGACTTGTACAGAAGCAATTGAACCACAAGATAAAATTTGGCTTGCTCTTCTATAAGCAACAGCTGGAGTCACTTTCTGTTGCCAAGAAAAGAAAAATTAGAAATTCATTTATCATATGTGGTCAGTAAATACTCTTTTTGCAAGTACTTTTTATGGATACAGCACCTGCAGAATTCTGTAGGTCAAGTTCTCTTCTCAATGCATGTGAAGGCTGTGCAGCTGTCTCACCTTACTACAGGTGTAAATGAAAGCAGAATTTTAATATTTACTGGTCAGCGAAGTCCAAGCACAGGATACAGTGTCTAACAGTGAGGCCTACCATGACATACATTTAAAAAAGAATTCATTTAAATCTTATGGACTTTTTTGCCATTAGCATAAAAAAATGCTTTCATAAACTCAGTTCCACAGTGCTGTCTGATGTAACTGTAGTCAATTTTCAATAACAGGAAAACGTGAATATAATCTTCCAGATGCCAGCCACAGTCTGAGATTTATCTCATGGGAACAATAGCTCAGTTTGGTCTACGTATACCTTTGTCAGAACCTAGGGTAACAGAAATTCAAATATGTTAGAGATGAGCATTGTACAAATTGCTATTTTTATGTTATTTTGATAATTAAACCATTGTATTCAACACATTTGAAAATCTGCTATTTTAGAACCTGAATACAAATTTCAATGCGTGATGATGATTCCCATTTGTAATGAGAAACTGAATGTTCAGTGGTCAGTTTCAAGTCATCTGGATAATTTCTCTGACCAATTACAGTTTAGAAAATGTAACTCTAGTAATCCTCTTCCATCAGATATTACTGCCTGGTGAGCATAAGTAGCCGCCTTTGGGATTTCAGAAGGTTGTTAATGTGATATATGTATCTCAACATTGAATTAAAATCAAATAAACATATAAAACTTGTGCTTGTCAATATCAAAGATTTGCATACGACAGATATCATCTTGCTTCCAGAAAACTTCAACATAAGTTCAGTCTCAATAGAAACAATCCATTTTCCACTTACAGTGTCTATTTAGCCTCAAAAGGTGATCCCAGTGACTGTAATCACATACACACATATATAGGTATATTATATATACACATAATATCTTTATACATGTGAAAAAAAAAATATACACACACACAAATGCACACAAGTCCAGTTCTTGAGGTTTAAAGAGAATGAGTGATTATTATGAAGTAGTAAAGAAAAGGCACATTATGCTAATATGCTGATAGCACTTGAACCCATTTCAAAACAACATCCAGAGCATAGACTTCTTCTAGGAACCAAAGTTAATAGCAGCTATAATTTCAGGGTGGCGAATGCCTGAAATATTTACAAACATATTTTAGGAATGAGCACAAACAAATTATAACAAGATGACCATTCTCCATCAGACAAGATGACCATTCTCCATCAGATTTACCGTAGCTCCTGCAGTTTGAGCTCTGAATCCTTTTCAGCCCACTGGCTCAAGAACTCCAGAATACTTACTGAGAATGAAGACACAATCAGCAGCACAGCTTCAGAACCAGCAGCACAGTTTCGGAACATTCAGAGGGTTGAGAAACACACAAGTATTTCTTCACCTGGATCATTATAGTGAAGACCATTTATCAGAAGAGTTCTGCAAAGTCAGCATTCACCAAACAGTAGACAGTAGGCATGCAACTGCTGTAGACACTAGCGCATATCTTTTTATTTTTTTTTTAATTGCCTTTTCACTATGTTCTTTATTTATGCAGCACAAAATACTTATGTTTCTCACATGGCCTACTCACATTTAGAATTGTCCATATTTTATCTATTTGGAGTATTAATAGTTAAGGTGATTTGCATTATAAGCCTAATCTTGGCTCCTTTTCTAATTAAAAAGAGATGTGATATTACCAGATATGATCCCATACTAGGACAGAACATTCTTGGCAATCTGAGGAGAAATTAAAAAAAAATATGAAGAGTCATTCAAGAAACAAATACATTTTCTTTTTTCTTTTTCTTCCTTTGGGGTTTTTTTCTGTGGTTTTTGTTTGGGGTTTTTTTTGTTTTTCATTTAATTTACATGGCTGAGGCAGTGTTTCTTAACAGGAACACATTCAGAAATTAGAAGACTGATAAATGTTTCAACCAAGAATTTTTCTAGGTCATAATATCTCTATTCTCTATATCAGGTATAAAATTAAGATTATAACAACATGTTTTCTTAGATATTCTCAGTAAGTATAATCCCATTTTTAATATCTTTTCTGAGACATTTTGAATGCATTACAATACAAGTCAATCTTCAGATGATAATAAAGTACAGCGATACAGAAAAACCCCCATTAAGGGAAACAAAGGAAAATCCAATATGATGGGAAACAGGGATGCACACCTGGTGTCATGATTTAACCCCAGCTGGCAACCAAGCACCATGCAGCCACTCACTCACTCCCCTTGGGTGGGATGGAGGAGAGAATCAGAAGGGTAAAAGTGAGAAAACTCGTGGGCTGAGATAAAGACAGTTTAATAGGTAAAGCAAAAGCCGCTCACACAAGCAAAGCAAAACAAGGAATCCATTCACCACTTCCCATGGGCAGGCAGGTGTTCAGCCATCTCCAGGAAAGCAGGGCTCCATCACATATAACGGTTACTTGGGAAGACAAACGCCATCACTCTGAACGTCCCCCCCCTTCCTTCTTCTTCGCCCAGCTTTAGATGCTGAACATGATGTCATATGGTCTGGAATATCCCTTGGGTCAGCTGGGGTCAGCTGTCCCAGCTGTGTCCCCTCCCAACTCCTTGTGCACCCCCAGCCTCCTCGCTGGTGGGGTGGGGTGAGGAGCAGAAAAGGCCTTGGCTCTGGGTAAGCACTGCTCAGCAGTAAGAAAACATCCCTGTGTTATCAACACTGTTTTCAGCACAAATCCAAAACACAGCCCCATACTAGCTACTATGAGGAAAATTAACTCTATCATCCCAGCCAAAACCAGCACACTTAGTCATAGTAGAAATCATCTATGTAATAGAGACCTTAATACCATTTACTTTAAAGCCTCCTTTTTTTTGGTCTTGCTTGCTTCTGATATAACCACTAGTCTAAAGAAATCATTGTGGTACAGTGATGCAGCTGGGAAAAGAAATTCTTTCTCAGTATATTTATTACACTGAGATAACAGAAAAAATCTCTATGAAGCACCAAATTAAGAGATTGAGAACCAAATTCCAGGAAAAACAGAGTTGCTGAGTATTTCTGTCATAGGCTATCTTCTCCTTTGTCCCCTTCATCACTCCTAGCTAATAAAACTACCATTAGGAAGATACTTGATTGATAGCTTTTCTTCTTCTGTGCCAAAGGTCCATTAAAAAAAAAAAGTACTGAATATAAGAAGAAGCATTACCCCTGCTGCAGTCTCAGAAATCTTCTACTATTAGAATGGAATTTGCATTTCTCAGGATGATCCTCATACAACATCCACATGGGGATGAAAAGCTACCTATTTATGACCATAGCTCTGAGCTTCATATATAAGAATCACACACAGAATGGCTGATGTTGCAAGGGACAACTGGAGGTCATCTTGTCTAACCCTCCGGCTCATGCAAAGATCAAAGCAATCAAGGACCTTCTTTCATGAACTACATCTTTCATTAAAATACTTCACAATATTTTTATAAGTTTGCATCATCATGGGTCTTGGACTAGAATGTCACTTTACAAAGCAATATAACAACAAACAGAAATTACAATATTTTCCGCAAAGTTTATTCTCAATGTTTAAGTCAATACCTGAGTAAATATAAACACAGAAGTATAAATGATAAAAGAAGAATGAACACAATGATAAGCGGTGAACTGAGCATTCCATGGGGCAGGAAAAGAAAGCATTATTTTGAAGAGATTGCACATATAGAAACAAGACTCCAAGCAATGACAGCACTTAAGGACATTTTTAGCTTTAGGCATGGATAATTCTATTGATTCAGATTCTTTAATAATCAGCTCCGAAAAGAATACTAAACTTTGAAGTATTTTAAGCTGACGTAACTGATTCAACTACTGAATGTTATAATCTTAAAAGCAGGTATTCAAAATTTAGTCAATAAAAATAGGTTCATCGTTACCAGTTTCTTCACAGAGCAGCCAGAGATCCTTCTAAAATAAAGTAGATTCTGTACTATAAGGCAATACAGAGTTACTGCCATGTAAGCTAGTGCAGATTTAGAGAACTCAGCACCAAGGATGTGGAAACATTTAGAAGAGCCATTGAGTTAATTGCATCTATTTCTAGGTAACTTATCTAAACAAATTCATATGAAAAATAAAATTGTGATAGAAATGTAGATATAGTCAATTCCATCCTTTAAGGTCAGAAAATGTGGAAAATTTTCAAAAATTCAGAGGCTGCTTTCACTTTCATGGTTGCTCTGTACAAACGGAGCTGGAGAGCACTTGCTCTTATCTAAGTCTTAGTCAACCACAGTGGTATAGTCACACATGGTTGGAAGTAGACTCCTAAGCCGTTGGGTCTGGGCTTCCTTGCAATGCCAGTTTCCATTTTCCAATTCCTTTACAAGTTTCCTGAGCTCTATATTAAAATTATTTCACTTTTTTCTCCTGTTGCTATGATTGGAAAGTTATTCTAAAATTTTACAACTGTAACAGTTAGGAATGTATTTTTTAATTTAGGAATGTATTTTTTAATTTTCGTACTGATTTGAACTATGGTCTAATTCTATGAACTAGTTCTTCTGCCAACATTATCTTCTAGCTGAAGTAATCCTTCTCCTTCCTGTTGTACTGTTGTTTATATAGAGCAGCTTGCTTAAAAATCAGTGGTCAGAATTTTGCAGTGTATTCCCCATAAGGCTTCAGCAGGGGTTGAAGTAGCACTGAAGTTTCCTTCTCTACTGGAAGTAATTCAGCTGACACATTCTAGGGCTGCATTTTTCCTTTTTCACAATTGTACTATATTCATGGCTAACAGTCATCCTGCAGTCACCCAGTACATTCACATCCTTCACTTCCTCAGTTGCTTCTAACTGATGAGACACCACACTAATGTAAGTAAGTTCTTACTGCTACCCCACTGCAGGTTCTTCTGCTACTTACTGTTCACCATATTTTGATTATCATTTTTATTATTACTGGTTTCCAATACTAGCTTTGTGTTATTAACAAATTTTAAAAGTAGGCTGCATTTTCTGCAAATATGATTAGTAAAATATTAAAAAAAGATTGGCCTCAAGACTGCTTTTTAAGGAAATCTAACCATATGCCCACACAAACAGCCTCATACTCCTCTTTCACCACTAATGGTGGTGGTCTCACTAATATTTTGTGTCATCATCTCATATACCTTCCTATAGACCCTAGAACTGAAATTTGCCATAATTTCTTGGGAAATTGTTAGTTTTGTACAATCCTCTTCCATAGTTTGCTGTAGCATTTTAGTCCTCTGAATGAAATTATTTTCTTCAAATTTTGTTCTGTTTTACATGCTGCTAAGATGTGACTAACTAGCTTGTAATGCCTGTATTGTTTTTCTCCTTTTTATATACAAGCACCACAATTTTGTTTTCTAACTGAATTGCTGACCTTACTTACTATTATTACTGACCTGATTTATTTAAAATATTTGATAAAAAACTTATAACTTAATATGATAAAACCTAAAGGTAATTGTATTTATCTGATATCAAGCACAATCAAAATGGGGGAAAATGGTCAGTCGGAATCCTCATGTTGATGTGAGATATCAACAGAGCACTCTATCATCACAATTTGCAGCAAGCTATGTCTATTCCAATCCAATATCTTATGAATAGGACCAAAAGGAGACGGAGTTACCAGAAAGGACAGATGGCTGAGAAGACTCTTTTGGTCTCCTACTATTGATGAACCCCAGAATCTGGGGATGCAAAGTTGACATTGCTGGTTCCGAGCAACAAACAAAGGTCTGTCTGGTGGCATATATGGTTCATGTTACAATTAACTGTGCCCTTGCTTTTCAAGGACTAGGGAACAGGAACAGACTGCAAAGGACTCCTCCAAAAATTAACCTAGAAAAAGGCTTTTGTGCAGGATGAAGCAGTCCTCTTGGTATGCTACATCACGAAGACTATATGTCCATACTGCTTTTTGGTTCTCGAGCAACATGGGTTTGGGGTTTTCTTTTTCCTTCTTTTATGCACAGGAGTAAGTGTATATCTGCCTACATTATCTTAAATAAAAATGAATTATTGGAAGAAAAGCTAGGTCAAATCTGAAAATCTGGAACGATGATGGTAGGAACTATTTTCTTTTTACCCTTGTGTACATCCAATATTTCACATAATTTCACAGAAATCTGTGAAATCCAATATAAAATAATGAAGTAATTTCTGGGAATTTCAATACTCAAAATCTAGAAAGAAGTAAAATGGACAATAGTACAGAATCTTTCAAAGATCATGTTTTATACCCTTTGTTTTCCAACAACAAAAACATGAAAGTATTTTTTATTGTTCTGAGTCTATTTTTTTAAATTGAACCTATGAGTTTTCCATGTGAACAGGAATTTTCAGAATCACAGAGAGGAAAGTACCCTTATGTGATTGTCTTGTCCATTTGCCTGCAGCAATATGGCATCAATTATTTCTCACATTTCTTATTTGTTTGTATTGTCTAAAAATGTCCAACAACAAGTATTTCACAATTTCCCTAAATAATGTCATTGAATGCTTTGCTTTCCTAGAGTTGAGGTTTTTTTCCTGATATATAACTTTTTATGTTTTGATTATTGAAGCCCAAGTGCTTCTTATCCTATCCCCAATAAACATAAGGAACATTTCATATCCCCTCAGGAGTTTCTGCAAATTTGAACACTTAAGTGGCCTGGTATTTCTGTGTGATTTTGTATCTAGATTGAGCATACCCATCTTCTTCCAAAATGACTGTATCAATAGCATGTTTTCTAGAGCTCTAATTATTATTTTTATTTTCTGTGTCTTCTTCCTTTTCGGATCAAGGTATCATTTGTACTGAAGAGAGAAAATATTTTCAAAATTTAACAGTCTTTAAATAAAATATTGTTATTAATGTAGCCCATTATGAAAGTTCTTTTCCATCACAGCATGATGTTGTACTTGGCATCTCTAGATGTTACTCCACAAAACTATCAGTGCACCAGTAATCTTCACTTTGCACTTACAGAATTGATGTTTTCTAAATAAAAATCTCACACTTGTCCTAATTTAATTGCAATCTTTTATCACTTTTTTATGTTCATTTCAGATTTGCATCTTGACTTCTGACAGGTTTGCAGCCCCTCTCAGCTTTGTGTCATTTGCAAATTTGCATCCTCCCTATCCCATCATCCAAATCATCCATGAAAATACAAAATTGGACTAGACTCTGGGCTTATTTATGATGGAAACCACATAAAGTGTCTCATGAGTTTGCCTAACCTTTAACAAATACTGTTTGCATAAGTTTTTCAACTGCTTGTTTAGTCACTCTTTCAGGATTTCAGTTAGGTCACAATACCTTAGGCTCTTAATGGTTTTGTCAATAGGACATGGACAAAACTTTCAGTTTGTCAAGATGCTTCATATCTATCACTGCCTTTATATTCTCTGTTTTAATAAAGAAAATTGTATGTGGTTTTGAAAAAAAGGTGTTCAACAGGAAATGCAACTAAGAGTAAGATTTTTCTCTCCCACAGAAAAACTAAATTGAGTTTGCAATTGCTTCTGTGAATCTTTAATTATGATCTCATTCTCAGATTTAAGAAAAAAAAAATCTCATGGAGTTTAGGAATGAGATTTCTAAGTTTTACCCTCTAATCATTCCATTACCATGGAGATTGACTCCGGCCATTGCAGGCAGCTCAGTTTCAAAGACAAAAATAAATACTATTGAAACTGTTTGAAATCATGAATACAGCTTTTAGTAATGATAAGTAAGATAATAATATTCTAAATTATGTGATTTTCTGTGCTGTTAAAATATTAACTAGTTTTCCATTAACAAACCATCATACCTGAAATGTAAAAAACAGCACCTATAATAGGAGTGCAGGAAACACTAAGCTCAAATGTTTTCTTTGTGGCTTGACAATAAAAAAATAGTGAGAACAGTAACCAATTTCATTAAATGTGGCAAGAACAGTAACCAATTTCATGAGAGATGTGGCAAGCTGCACAGTAGCTTCATTCTTTAGCTAGTTAAGTACAACTATTTTTGGCAAAACAGAAGGGCAAAATTGTTTGAAAGGAGAAAGCAAACAGAGAACAACAGATGGAAAAGCTTTTTTTCCTTTCTGAATTAAAAGAAATAAAATTATTAAGAAGTAGTTTTAATGAAAATCTAAGTTAAATGTCATTCTACAAAATTATTGTAATCTAATGAGGATATGCTGGGGTTTTGCCTCTATTAAAAAAAAAGTGATTTATTGCAATAATCTCCAATCAACAAATGGGACATACATAATATGAGATCAAAATCCTATATATTACATACAAAAACATTTATTCAGGCAATTCCTTTCAGAAGATGGCTTAATCAAAAGATTTACTCAAAAATAAGCAACTTGCTATAAAGTCCAACTTCAAATACACCTAGAAAATCAATTAAGAGTTAACAGTCCATGAATAAGTGAAGAATATGATGGAACAAACATGTCAGTAAAGTCCCAACCTCAAAGCTTTATCAAGACTGCAACACTTTTGCAGGGAGAGAGGCAGAATGAAAGGTGGAATTGCTTCCTCATCAAGTCAAAAGGGTATTTTATATTCACCCGCTGCTCTGACCAAACCTCCCCATTTATTCCTGGGAAAGGAGACAACCTCCATGCTAGCTATACAATAACCATTACACAGAATTTCAGAGCTGTGCACACAAAACATAGAACCATAGAATCATTTCGGTTGGAAAAGACCTTCAAGATCATCAAGTCCAACCATTAACCATGCCCATGAAACCATGCCCTGGAGTACCCTGTCCACTCGCTTTTTGAATACCTCCAGGGATGGTGAATCAACCACTTCCCTGGGCAGCCCATTCCAATGTTTGACAACCCTCTCAGTAAAAAACTTTTTCCTAATATCTAACCTAAATCTCCCTTGCCTCAACTTGAGGCCATTTCCTCTTGTCCTATCTCCAGCCACCTGACAGAAGAGACCAGCACCCACCTCACTACAACCCCCTTTCAGGTAGCTGTAGAGAGCGATAAGGTCTCCCCTCAGCCTCCTCTTTTCTAGACTGAACAACCCCAGATCCCTCAGCCGCTCCTCATAAGACTTGTGCTCAAGGCCCCTCACCAACTTGGTTGCTCTCCTCTGGACACGGACATGGTGTTTCAGTTCCATGACCTATCTAGCCCAATATTTTTACGTGATCATCTTGTATGTCCTACTGATGATTAAGAAGTAGATACTTGTGCATCCTGGTGCTGAGCAACGCAAAATGGCTCTTTTTTAAGCACTTCTTATTTTTTTCTTAGACTTATGTCTTGCAACCACAATGCTAAAGGCGTTCCACAGCTCTCTTGTCTATAGTAAATAAGAGTTCACTTAGACTATATTTAAATTCTGGGACAAGAGCCAACAGGTAACTTCTCATTCATCTGGACCCTGGAATCACATGAAGAGTAAAAGAGAAAGAAGGGATGGAACGTGTGAACATCCTGTCCAAACCTGAGCTAAGATGCATCCTGGGATGTACATCCAGATCTGGGATCCTGAATTTCTCACTTAAGATCTGAGGACCATCCAGGCATATTTAGCTATTGAATATCATATCTATAGTTCAAACTTTTACAGGGGGTGTCAGCTGTCTGTCAACAATGCCTAGAAACTGAGATCATCTAGTTGACTTGAAACAAAAATAACATGCCCATAATGGAGGATGCTTTGAAAAATCAGCATTTTGTTAATCATGGCACCTACCCCAATGTATGTATACACTATGAATTTTGAGACATCCATATACAAAAAACATACAGAAAACATATGTATACTTAGAGACCTACTAAACTTCCTTGGATTTGAATGAAAGTCTGCTGTAACTGGCTAACAAATATTTAAAACGTATATTCTAGAATAATAGTCACACAGATCTGTTAACTTGCAGAATATCAACAGGCAGATTTTTTAAGGTATTTATCTAAACCTCATCATCAAAAGGAGATAGTACACAGAAGGATGCCATAGAAATTTGTACATATATTCTTGCCCTATTTTGTTGCAGTACTGTTATAATTCCAATCCAAACAATAGTTTCACACACTTTTTCTGATACTATAACATGTCCCTCTTTTATTATAGAAGTTGAGCGAGGGGAAATGTCATTTTGTTCCTGCAAGAGTTCTAGTAAAAGCTGAACTCCTGTTCTAACCATATTTCCGAAAAAAATAACTTTTGGGGGGTTGCTTGGGCAATGAAGGGATATATACATATAATAGCAACTATTCAAGCTGTGCCCATAGTACATGTTCAACCACAACATTGTCCAAGGTTTTATCCACTGTTTAATCAGCCTTCTCTTCTGGCCACGTTCTTCTGCATTTCCACATCCTTCTGTATTATCCATCAGACAAAGGTGAATAGGAAATGAGAGCTTAAGAAGTAAAGAGAGTGCCTAAGTATACTACTAGAAAGGCATAATAAAGTCTGAAGAAGCAGGGAGGAATATTGGCCTCATTGTGACTTTAGGAAAAAACAGTGGCAAAGGTAACTCTGATGGGTGTTCTTCCCACGTGTCCCTGCTGCAAGGATAAAATCACTTTCAGGCTGAAACTCAGTAGAGGTAGCTGGGAGTGACTAGCATTATTCTAGCTATTTAATGGCATTAGTTATTCATAGGAATGGTCAGAGAAAGATGCCTGGCCATGATGATGGCAGAAATACTGACCTGGCAATATGAGTGACAGTTGTCAGTTAAGATTCTGCTCAGACATGTGATCCAAAACCATTTTAAAATCAGTAGAATTCTAATCAGACTGTAAATCCTCAGATAGGTTTCCTAATCACCCCTTATGCATCTCAACCTTATCACTTACATAGCTAATGCTTTTGGGTCCGATTCCCAGCTTCTGAGAAACACTACTTTGGCTTAAATAAAATTTCAAGCTTCTCCACATACTGTTAGCCTTTTGAAATTTCTCTTCCTGCTTCTTTATTTTCATATGTAGGTCTTTGACAATTCAGTTCTTTTATAAATCTCTTGCATTCAGAAAATATTCTTATTTTATTAGTCTTGTCTTCCAGCTTCCTTTTTTTAGTCATTGTCCTTTAAAGCTCGATATCATAAAGCTACAAAGAACCCATTAGGAACAGAAAAGCAGCTATTTTTCTTTATTTCAGTTTTAAAATAAAGCTTAGGCCCTAATGTACAATCAATTAGAACATGAAGTTTCTAGACAAATGAGAAGGATCTAAGAGGTTTAAAGAAAAACATATGACAACCCACAGCTTGAAAAATAGTTTGCCATTATTTCCTTCAAGTAAACAATGTCCTTTTCTTAAAATCCATGGTAATCTGTTGTTGGCATTCTGGTTTTAGTAATATAAACATATAAACTCTATAGCTCAAATAACATACCGTTAAGTATCTCTCTGTAAAGAAAGACTATCTCTTCCAAATAGCATGTAAATTATGTGATTTAGTCGTTTCTATAGTAACAATTTTTTTTTTATTGAACAGAAGAGTAAATAGTGTACACAATCTTCAAAAGTTATTAGTTGCACTAAAATGGTGGTAACTTCCCTCCAAATCTCCTCTTTAACTAAAAATTATAATTTTATTACATGCACCAAGCAATATCCAATTTTTCGAGGGGTCAACAGCTTCAGGTATGCAATGACAGAAAAAAAACCAAGCTGAAAGTATGGAACTACAAATTCCCTTAACTTTAGATTGTAAAGAAGTGAACATTCCAAAAGATTTTATTGCTGTCATTAGTTATAGAAGTAAAAGAAGCAAACAAATCCTGAGCTGAAAGCCTTTCAAATTGATGATCATGCTTATATAAGTATTAATATTTCTTTTTAGTACCACAAGATCAGCAAAAAGCAAGAATTTTTATAAACAGTCTGTAAAAGGTTTTATGCAATAATCAGATTAGTAACATGACTGAATGTTTGGTGTGTATTGATTTGGATATAGAACAGTTCTAATAAAAGGCATGACTTTAGATCATATTTTTGAGTTCCTTATACTATGTCACACTGTAGACTTATGCTATAACAAACCCACAACACAGTCTGCCAAAGTGGGAAGGACTTCATTTATAAATGTGTCACAAAGCAGCCTGGAACAGGCCCATACAGCATAATACCAGCAGTATCGCTGATCTGTAGTTAACTGTAGCACTATAGCACTTGCATAAACACACTAACTTTAAAAATTTCTCTGTATTTTTCACATAAAGTTTTAGATTTAAGATGTCCTGAGAGGAATAATACCTGCTTCCATTTTTAAAGCTCTTTGTTTAAGAAAGAACAGATTTTTTTATGTCTGAAACTACACCTATTCTTTTGGTCTAAACAAGAAGTACTGCCTTTACTGTCTTTGACAAGTGCTGCAAAACCGATCCCACCATCAAAATCTTTGCCATACTGTGTACTGTAGTACAAATAGGAACATGCACTTTATCCCAATTTTTTCATTATAAAATATAGATCTTATTAATACCCATAATTATACAAGCTAAATAGGAAATCTTAACACCAATCTTAGTACATACACAACAATAATTTTATGAGCTTCATCACAATCTTTGTCAAACACTATTCTCCACCTCTGATCTCTTCATTCTTTTTACTGAAGCAAAACACATACCATTTTTGACTATGACTTCAGTTTATTTCTTGAAGACAGAAAAATCTTGGAAAAAGGGTATGTATAGTTAGTGTTTTACAAATAAATGCAGAGACACATACTCTCATGTTTTCAGAATATGCCATGAGAACCATCGCTGGATCCTAGGTTTTATATGCATATGCATCTGTTGTTAAAAACTACTATTAAAATTTGTAGATACTCAGCATCTTCAAGTTCAAATGTTTACATAGAACCTTTAGAACAAAACTGTTTGATATCAGACTGAAATGTAAGATTTGACTCTGAACAGCCTTTTTTGCGCCCATGTTTCAGGGCCTAAAAATGTGCATATGTCCTTTTGAAAACTTAGTCCTTCACTTTCAAAAACTACAGGCCCACAAATAGCAGCTGTACTTGCTAATTTTGTCTTCTGAAAATAAAGCTGACTAAATACCTCCAAAGTATTATTGAGATTTAGTGATCTTCAAAAGTTTTTTTTCCCCATATATTTAATTCAGACACATACACATCAGTGTAAATGTATGGTTTAATTCCATGGTGAATTTGGCCTGAAATATAGATTAGCAAAATTGGAAACAGCTGTGCAAGAAACAACTTTCCTCTTCCATTTATAGTATTGTATCCCAATATAAACTCTATCATTTTAGTATAAAGTGATACCCCCCCACTCTCTCTTCTCATCCAGATGTTTATGGATTTTTCAGATAATCTTCAGTGAAATTGCCAAAACCAACAAAAAGTCTTAACATGTAAATTCAACATATTGTTTCATGCTCATCATGGCCTTTTCTGCATCAGTGCCAATCCTCATTAGATTTCAGATGTACTTTGGTCGACACTGTTACAGAAAAGAACTCTGACTCATCATCTCATTGTGGGCTGGGTTCTTATTTAATTTTTTTTTGTCTGATTCATGAACTGTTTTTTTGAAATTCTAAAAATGGTTCATGAATTGCTTGGGAGATGAGAAAATTAATAATAATGATCCAATTTACTGTACATTGAATTGAACTGATTATCATGCAACATACCGACAGGCTTTTTCATGGCAAATAAGTTCCATAGACAGAGGTTTTGTTTCCCTTCATACTGGACATGTCATTATACTGTAAAATAATCATTAAGCTCTTAGGCCAAGATCCAGCAAAGTGCTTAAGCACTTGCTTAATTATAAGTTTATGCAAACTCTAAAGTGAAACTACAGAAGAGTCAAATTATATTCTTTATTATAGCTGTGACAAACTTTAGAGTTATGCATATACTTAAACATTTTGATGCATCTTTTGTACATTTAAAGATGAGTGGTACTATATAAATTCATAATGTAGTGATTTTTAGAAGGCTATTTTCATATTTTTATATATGGAAATATCTGTAATTTTTAGAATGTCTGTAACATTGGCCATTCCCTGGCAGATCAAGGGGCTATGTTCACCTCCAACTGATCACAACTAAATAATTGCTAATCATCTTAATGGACATAGTTTTGAAAGCTTGATTTATCAGATATTTGAGAAAGATGAAATACCGCATTTTGTTTTTCAAGGATTAGGCTAGATGATTCTCTTGCAGAAGCTGATCAAGCCGCTTGCCTCTGCAAAAAAATAATTATAAGAGGCACAAAGAAGAGCTAGCTTTAGAGATTTTATTATTTCATTTTTAGCAGAACTAGTGGTAAGTGCATATATTACTCTCTTATTCCAACGATTTCGGTAACCTAAGAACTTTCCTTAGTCATAACCTTTCAATGCACTTTACATGTGTAGCCTGTTTATGAAGTGGAATAGGTTACTGTAAGCAAAAGGAGGTATTTACTGCAGGTAAACAGGCACTGCAGTGTGGCATGTCACCTTGCCTAACATTCAGGCTGCTAAGTCTTGCAGTGGAATATGGAATCCTCAATTAAATGCTGAAGGTCACTGAAGGGTTTATGGCACTAGACCAAAGTCCAAACCAACCCACTATGCTGATCAAGGAGCTGCTACAACAAATTAATATGGAATCTCTGAGAACAAGGATATGTCATGAACACTGTTCCTTTCCATCACTTAGTCACTTTATTAATCAGGTTTCTGCCTGAATATTTTTGCTAAGAGGTCATTATACAAAGACTAGATAAATATTATCAAGGCTCGAAAGACCATATTATATGAAAAACACCAAGAGAAATCATTACTCTTTTCACTTTAACCACAAGTTCATAAAAAATAGGACCTTATCATTACAGTTTAGCTATTTTTTCACCAGCTAGTACATCTGATGTGAAGCCTGCTCCTAAAGGAGCAAGTTGAGCGTTATCGAGGTACACTTACTAAATCAGACCCTCAAGGGGAGATAAATGAGATCACTGGGATTTGGCTTGGGCATGAGAGATTCTGAAGCATTCAGAAAGCTCAGGACAGATATTTCCTTCGTTTCCCAGACAAACACAGAGGGGGGTTTTGCTCCCAGTACTTAAGCATATGTACTTTGTTAAATGAGTTTCCTCAAAGGCAGTATGTTGTCTAACACACTAGGATGTAGTCAGCCTCCATTGCCTGATACAGGCTCACAGGGAGGTAGCTTGGTTTATCCTGTGGCACAGTACAGACCTTAAGATATCTGACTGATCTTTACAGTGTTATTTGGGTTGTGACATATGATCCAGAATGTTACTTTTTTCATTTTCATAGGAACTGCACTGCTAAGGATAAATGTCCAGTTTGAAAACCTGGATCTCACTTTTAGAAGTTGTCAGAGATAAGCATAAAAATTTCAGAAAACAATAATTGAAACCAGAATTCCTACGCTGTTTCTGAAGATTGATATTCCATGACAATGAGCTTTGATAAATCGCTCTAGCTGAGGATCTATTCTTGTCCTCTTTACAGAGTGTGTGTAATAAATCAATATACTGACAGATTTAAGAAAACCTCTCATTCTATCTTCATTGCATGAGATACCTTTGCAATACAGTAAAATCTTTTTTCAGTACTGGAAGTCTTCCACTGAGTGATGTGTATAGAACATTGCTTCCTTTCTCGGTAACACAAATACTCAGAGAAAGTGTATTGTTCTCTGTTCAGTTTTGTTTAACTGATTTCTTTCCATGGCACCTAAACCAATCACTACAAGAGCTTTCAAAGTTGCAAATTAACACCTGATCTAATATATAATAATGACATAAAAGTCATTAATTGCTGCTCAATTATTTTTTAATAAATATGATGTAGTATGTAAAACCTCAGCTCTGAGTAATAAAAAGACAGAGACACGAAAAGATAAGCAATAAAGATGAGACATGATGCAATATTAGAAGAGACAAAAAATTAGTTTGAAGAGATCTGTCAGGACTATTTCAGACAGAACTCAAAAAAATACTGTACATTTCATGGAACAGTATCAGTTAAAACAGAAGCACTGCTCAACATTCAATCTCTATTTTCAACACTAATTCTAAGTTTACTATTTTACCTCAGCTTATGTTTAATTACATTTCAGTAAAGCAGAACCAATCACTTTAACTGTCCTGTCATTTTTTCACATGTAGACCCTACCTTAAAGCAAAACAAAAACTTTTGAGTTGAAGCAGGGAGGGTTAGGGATTGCTTTTCATAAACACACACTAAGAAGAAAAATTCTTCTTAACAATTACCATGTACAGAAATTCTTATCAGTGTTAAATAATTCATGTTGCAACAGCATCTAGAAGCCCTGGAAATACATGAGGATCCCTTTTCACCATGCAGTTTTCAAATTGCACAATAAAAATATTGTGTCTTTCACCAAAGAATTAACAAGAATTACAGGGAACTAGCTTGCTTTTGAGCTTAGTTTGCTTTAGCAAGCTTGCTTGCTTTGTTTGGACAAAGTAATTTCCAGAATTTCTACAGATGCATGTAAAAAAAATGGAAACATTTTTCTTTTGTGCACTTAGGCCTACTAACATTGAGAATAAAAACATAAACAAGTTTCTAACTAAGGTAAATCCCACATATAAATCAATTTTTTTTAATTTTCTTTTTTGTTGCATGTGTTTGCGTAGCAACTGCTTGGGTGTTTCACCCTTGAGAGACCACAATAACTGCACAAAAACCCCACATGGGTTTTCCTCCCTCCCTGACTCTGAGGAAGGCAAAAAACACATTAGTGAATTTATACTGCATTCCTTCAGCATTCATCAACTCAACATTATTTGAAAAATAAAATAAAGCACAGCAAAGGATAGGGCTCTACTTGAATCAAACTCTCTGAATATTTTTTCACAGTCTCTTTTTTAAGGAATCAGAAGTTAGTGCATTCGATTTTTCAAATTAAAGTATTTTTAAAGTAGTCTGTCTTGTAGAAATGCTGCTCAGTTGTGCATATTTCTTAGTACAAACTGACCATTTTCTGAGGATGCAAAAAAATTCTTGGGGGAGGGGGAAAGCAGGCTAAGTTTTCTTTGCAATGCTTCAATAAAGACAGACAAAATCCAAGGAATTTAAAAAAACAAAACATTTTGATAAAACAAAATGCTTGCTCTTCTGTTAGACAAATTCTTAAATTGCTTATCTGCTCCTTTGTAAGCACAGTTACCATACAAAGACATAGTCTTACCAAATTCAACCAATATTTTGACAATAGGAAGTATTATATATTTTGCTTATAACTGAAAGCTACCTTTGTTTTGAAAGTGGATGGAGACCTGCAAGTATCTGAGGTGTACAGGGACATCCATCTATCCATTCCCAATGCCTTTGTGCATGCAAGTCAAATCAGCTCCGTATACATGCACATTTATCCATTATACTGCATAAGTATATTGTCACACACTTGTGTGTGACAATACAAATGTTCTTCTTCAAGTATTACCAACCTTTGTCAAGAATTAAAGCCAAAGCAAAGAATTTTAAGTAAAACTCTGAAGGCAATTATTTAAAGAGAAAGTTCAGATAAGAAAGATGATAGATTAATTTTTCAACAAAAAAAGCTCTATTCTACAGAAAAAATAGCTTAGATTTCTGAGGCACTAAGGCATTTTCCCATTAAGAATTCTTCCACAGCCATTCAATTTCTCAGGGGAATTTCTGTAATTTTTTTTTTTTTTTAAGAAATTTTTCATTATGTCCATTTTGAGAGTTGCATACTTAACTCCAGCCATCAGATCAAATTGGATCTGCAATTTTTCAGGCCAGAAGTTCACTATTATGTATATCACTAATTATTTTTCATAATGCTGATAACTATACTTATGAAAAACTTGGAAGCAATGATCAACAGTTATTATAGTTCCATCTGACATCATCTCCCCTCTCAGAATCTAAGTGGGGTTAGGGTAGATCATCAGAGTAGGAGACAAGACAGATGCCTATTCTTAACATACCCATAGTAGTCCAAAGAGTAGTATCAATTTTTCCAGTTGACACTCCACACCTCGTGCCACAACTATAGCAAATTATTCAGAACCACACAAAAATTGCAAACCTTGAAAGTGACACTGTAATTGCTTGATTTTATTTGCTCTTTGTTGACCACAAGGCTTTCAACACTGGTGTATCATCAACAAAGGTGTCGTGCTTTGTAGATGAATGCTTGACAATGAAAAATACAGAAAGTATAAAACAAAAAAAGCATATGGACCTTTGTAAATTTTGTTATTTTAATTTAAAACTGTTGATTTTATTCAAGTACTGAAAAGAAGAATTGTGTCATCAGAGAAAGCCTTTTCCCAACAGCATTTATGCAAGGATTTAGAAAAATGCTATGCAAAATCTTCAGAGGAGCATTTATAAACAAGTGGAGAACAAATGAATTTAAAATAAGACAAATTAATTAGACACAAGTTAGGCAACACCTAAGGAAGACTCAGAATCAGAGTTTTGGACATAAGTACATGTGTTCTCCCTTCATTATTTTTTTTTCTTTTAACCTGTTCTACAGCTTTTACAATTTAAGAAACATTTTTCATATGACAGACATAACTCTTAATGGCTCCAGTGTCCTTAGGCTATATTACATACTTTGGGAAGAAAACGTAACAGAAATTTTTTTGCTTATTAAGAAATACAATCTTTAGAGGAAGCACAAACTATGGATGAGTTAGATTAACTTTCTAGGATACATACATAAAGATACAATACACAGAAGGATCTGTGCTGTACATTTCAACAATAGCTACTATTTGGTGAAATAAAATGATTGCACCTACTGAGTTTCCAAAGCTTAAATCATGCTGAAAAGAACAAGGATTTTAAACAATGTTATAAAATTGCAGATATGCTGAACTTATTTACCAGGTCTTGACAGTGATAACTAGCATAAGCGATGCAACAGAATAATCACATTTTTATAGATGTCTCGTTCTACTACAGTATGTCAGTACAACATTAAAAACTATTTGAATAATGCAATGCAAGTCTGCAACTTCATGAAGTGCATCTTCTATGACACACTGAAAGACTAAGGTGTTTATTAAATGCAATGTACTCCACCCACATAGGAGAACCCTTGGACAACTAGAGAGCCGTTCACAATGATAATTAGAGTGGGTTTGATGCGGTTGGAAACTAAGGTATAGTAAGAGTCCTTGTTCTGGACCTAGCATCAGAACAGAAATCCTTATAATAAAACTAAGCATATGTCTGGAATTCTTAGAAGTGTGACAATTGAAAGGGAAAAAACTTAACTTTTGTAATGGTAGAAGTTACAAAATAGACATCAGCAGAATTATGCCACAATTGAAGAGTTTTCTTTTCACTATTTATAGGTACACAAAAATGCCCCAAACTTTTAAAACCCTTTTGAACATGTAAAGGAGAATAAAGTTCTTTCTGACCTGAAAAGATTACTCTGGCAGATGATAGCAAGCTTATGATGGCAAAGTGAAGCTCCATAGTCATTTAAAACTTTGATACCTATATCCTGTAGGAAAAGGCATATAAAATATCATATCTTCCAAGAATATATCCACAATTAAGCACTCCAAAAATATATATACTTAAACAAGATATAGACACAGTGCTGCACTTCACTTTTTTCTTGAAATGCAGATTATTAATCTAAGCTTTATTTTAAATTAGACCTAAAGTGGCTCTATTAGCTTCAAAAGATTATGGATAATTACAATTTTATCCAATGCAGTGATAATTTATTCTTAAAATGAAATATTGAAATAGGCATAAACCTGAAAAATTTCAGCTGAAATCTCAGGTCAGATTAGCAGAGTCTTATGGCCCCATGAGAATTATTATTGAACGTAATGAAGGCTAATCATCACTAGAATGCAGGTTGGTTAGTAATGATTAGCCTACTTGTTTTGTAAATGCTACGATGTTGAAATTATTAATTAGAATCAAATTAATAACTGTATTACTACAGAATTTTGCTTTATAACTTGGAATCAATAATGAATATTAACTATTGAACATTCACTATTGAGTTAATTATCCATCTATAATGTTTGCAATTCCTTTATGACAAAATACACTAAGATAAAACGTTTATTATGGACCCACAAGAGTGACTCTAGTTAAAGGCTTTTTGAGGGGAGTGGTTTTTATTTTGTTTTGTTTATAATAGATCTGATTATGACAATCTGACAATTTTGAGAATAAAACTACCCTTTAGTTCAAGTTCTCAAACTTCCTCTAAGAAAAGATTTCTTTTTTTAATTTCTGCTAAAATATTTCTGAGGCCTTATTTATACAGGTATCTTACAACCGCTGAACTCACATCTGGGTTAAACTTGTTTTAAGTGAACTTCTTCAGTCGTTGCACCTTAATGTTCTTTTTGCTTAAACGTGGATTCATGGTGGACTCACTGAATATTGCTTTAGTCTGTCTAGAACAATGATGAACAAAGAGCCTGGTTAACAATTCGGATGGCATGTCTTTTTATCTCTTTATAAGTATCATCTACTGACTTCTGACATAACAAGAAAAAAAAAACCTGGAAGTTTCTCTAAGAAAAAGCAAGTTTCAAGTAGTAACAGGTTGAACTGTATTATATACCAGGAAAGAGCTGCTATTTACTGAGCCTGCCCCATGTAATTCAGTGGAAAAAATGACAGGTAAATGCCCCATGTGACTTGTATCTCAAGCCAGTCTTTTCCTACCAGACAATTTGAAGCCTGAGACAGTCTATTTTCGCAAGAAATACAACCTTTTTAGAGAGACTTGTTTTCCTTTTAAAAAAGACTTGTTTTCTGATCACTGTTTATGATATTAAGGAATTGTGATAGTCCTTAGCAAATCCTCTTCTTTTTCAGATGGAGATGTTATTTTAAAATTCTGCTTCAAAACACATCTTCTTGGGGGAAGTTTAGACCCAAACTCTTAAACTCAACAGCAGTGCTAAAACATTCTCAAGACTTTTTGTGTAGATGTTACTTTATTTTATATGCTCATGATGCTAGTTGCTACTGAATGTGAGCATCCTCTATATGACAAGAAAATTATGTACAAAAATTCCCTAAACTACACTGTCAATTTCTTTAAAGTGTTTTTAATCCAAATCTGCAGTGCTAAAGGTAAAGTTGCTTGAAACACAAAGAGAATAAAAGGATTCTTAATTTTTAAAATGATGATTTTTACCTAAATCATGTCACATTTGTGACAAGACATAAAATACTGTTCTCTTTTTGGCAGCTTACTACTTAATGAAGGATATAAATATCAATAAAAGGCTTATTAAATGAATTTAAGGTGAACTGTATCATTATTTTGTTATTCAAACATTTAAAAACCTGTATAAACCACAGATGTAAGTAATACCTTGTTAATTTATAAGTTCCCCACTGAACTTCTGAAAATATTTTAATATTGTTTCTCTGCCACAGTATTTGCAGTCATAAACACATTGTAATTCTTTTGCACTGGAAAAAAAATATTTCCATTATGACACCACATAAGTACATGAAGCCTTAAGATTTTCCTGTTTGTTGAAGTTCTCTATTACTTATATTTTGCACTGCATTTCAATAGAACCTCTTTGAGGGCTGTGTGCAGAAACAAAGATGAGAGACCAACGTGATTGTTACATATAATCATCAAGTCTCGCAAACTTGTGTGAAAAGACGTAACTGTGCTTCAGGAGCCCCTTTTGGGTGTATACATTCCCTTCCTCAGTCTAAAGGGGGAATAGTTTTAATAGTTTACTTCAGGTGTGCTGAAGAACCAAATCAATATTTGCTGTGCCCTGAGACAGGTGGGATGTGATGTCTTCCATTTTCTGTAAGATTTTGGAAATTTGGCTATTTTCTTGCAGAATTCACCTAGACTAATAGTTTGGAGATTTTCTCTCCTGTAATGCAGTTTAATAAGACATGTGCAGTGCAGTACAGTAAATTTATTTGTAAATATTCCAGGACAATTATTTACTAACTTTAAATTCTGTATTACAGGAATGTAGAAAATTATAAATACTCCAAAATTCCCTCTCTAGAACAATGCCTGAAGTCCTATTCAGACAGATTAAAAGGGTAAGTTTGAATATGTCTTCCTTTATGTTTGGAAAGTGCCTTCCATCACTTCCAGAGAAGCTAAACACTACACATAGCTAAAATATTCTAGCTAAGAAACTGTCATATTTTCTAACTGAGGGAATATAAAATAAGCCTGCCAAATCTCTGAATTATGGGAACAAAATTCTCTGAGTCTTTCTATTACCACTGGCAAAAATGGGATACAATCACACCGTCTGCCTTAAAACCTATCGCAACATCACATTTGTATACTGACCTTTTCCAATGTGGACCATAGGGTCAGTAACTTTTATATTAGGACTTCTGTACTTTCAGATTTGTATGCACACCAGAACTTCAAAATCTCTGTTTTGGCTATGGGCTATTACTCACATTTTAAAAAGGCTCCCCTTCATTGTACGTGGTGTTAGCACAACAGTCATGCTATTGACCAAGGAGGACCTGCAAAGGATACTTGCTCCAGCAGGTTATATTGGCACATATTGATCAGAAGAACAAGTAAAGGAGGAGTACAAGGTCCTCTTTTTCTTCCCTCAAAAGAAAGTTATCGACTGCTTTCAAGCCTCATAATTTATATAACTGCAACTGTATAACTGGAAGCAAAAATGCACTCCTAGGAAAAGGAAAAGACGTGTCATTCCTAGTACACAGAGGCATGTAGCCAGCTGATACACCAAAAGCAGACATTCAAATGTTAAAGTACAAAAAACTGTGAAATCTTAATCAGAGATTAAGTATAACTTATTAAAGTAAAACCAGAGTTACTGAAGTTTAGTACTTCCAAGACACCTTACCAAATAGAGCAGAATATGCAGAATGTGCTTAGAAAATATAAACCTGATAGTTAAAATGCAAGGGAACAGCTATTCAGGCCACTGGAATGTCTGGATAAAAGCACATAATACTGTTGCAGGTAGCTTTATATAAAGAGAGTTTTGAACCACACAAAGTGGATTCAACAAAAATTATTTTATACCATAACCAATGGACCTCATTAATTTGTAACTTTGTGTCCTGTTTAGGATTTTTTTGCATTTTATAATATCTAACTCATGGTGTACAGTAAAAGTTCAAATTTAATTTCGCTAGGTATTACCACCAACAGTGACAGGGGAAAACTATTACTAACTCAGGCAGCTGTACCTCTTGCTTTGAAGTGGCTTATTTATCGTTACCAGCGTGAATATCACAGCTTGGATACTTGTATATAAAGCAATATGAAGTCAGAAACATCCTTGATACACAGTACCAGATACATGCCAAACAACCCATTTATATCGTTAATACACAACCCCATATTTCATTATTGTCAAGCATGCATGGCATCATGTAGTAGCCTGTGGAGGACCAATGAGGGCCTGCTTTTATTCAGTCGTTATTTGACAAATCTGATGAAGAGACAGAACACAGTGTTTATCTCTGACAGCAAGCTGGACAGAGTTGGAACAATTCTGAAGGTCAAGTTTAGAATACAAAGGGATCTTGATAAACTGGAAGAGTCATCTGAAATCAAAGAGATGTAATATTTTACATATCTTCATTGTGTTCTATTTGAGGAAGAAAAACAACTAATACAAAAATAAAGAATGGAAAACAATTGACTAGAAAAACATCATAGCAAAGTACCACTACAATAATGGGAATTATTTCTCACTGAAAATCTAAGTAAAGGAAAATAAAGTATAAGAGGTATTATAAAGGTATCTAAGCAAATTTATCATGCCAGTTCATGTTTTCTCTCCCAGAGACAGTCCACAGCATGATATCATATGAAGCCCATGTCACTGATCACTTCAATGAATGTCCCTTTAGGTAAGTTTTACTTTTATGACAATGGGATCAATGATCAGGCCATTTACAGATCGTACATAATGGTCTTACATGAATAATTTCATAAGACCTTGTAGGTAGATATATACAGTCTGAAATATTCTCAACAGGTTATAAAAAGCAATTTTGCAAAGTCTATTTTTTTTTAAAGTCACAAGGGGCCTTAATGTAACACCAGTAAAACATGTTAATGGGTATATACGAATGGACTAAGTTTAACTGAATTTTGAACAAAACCTTTAAATATAGAAAACGGAAAACTTTGGCAGCATGTCCTGCCTTCAGTGTCCACTGCATTTCATGGTACTAACCACTGCACTTTTTATCAGTTTATCACAGTCTTCTATTAGCTGAAAGGTAAAACTTCATTTTCACATCCAGTCTGCCTAATCAAGCTTGTATAATTAAGCACTAAAGGTGGAAAATAATCAATCAAAATTATTCATACTTCACTTTATGTATGTCAAAGTCATTCAATGACACAACATGAAGATAAAGTCATATATGAAGCTTGTTATGTCACCTAAAGTGCAGATGTATGATTTTTATCTCCATGGCTATTGCACTCTGCTGTATCCTTTTTCTCCATTTCATCCAGACCTTCAGCCCTACAGGAACATGCCATGACTCCCTGCCTACTGATATTCTGATACTGATATTCCTCCTATTCCTTCTAGATAACAGAATGTGTAGTATGGCATGCACCTGAGCTTTATCCCAACATGCAGTCCAGACTTCATGTGCTTACTCAGATTCATAAAATATTTCTGCGTTCTTCAGTTAGACTGTACATCTCTGTATGTATATCTGATAAACAGGAAACATGTATATATATAAAAAGTATAATTATAAACAATATTTTTAATTAAAAAGTGACAGCGAGAAAATACACAATAAAAGTAATATTATGCCATTAAATAATTCCAATAAATGAAGTTTTTACTGCCTTATCACTTACTGTGAATTTAAGGAAAAGGATTATGTCACATTGAGACAAAAATAAAGTATTGAATTGTATAGCTTTTAAAAGGGGGGAAAATAGCATCTGTACAAACATAATTGCAACAAAATTAAGTTTAAAGCAGAAAGAATGAAAAATTAGTGCAAGACATTCTTTTGCATATAATGCTGCAGAGTAAATGTATTTAATTTAAAAAATAGTATTCAACTTTGTGCGTAACTAAAAGGCAAAAATAATGTGCAATATTAAACTGGATATTTACTGAATCAAGTGATTAACAAGAAAGTCTTTATTAGAGAACTTTTCGTATTCAAGGTGTAAGTGCTCTTTGCGGGAAATATTTGAGAATATATGTTCATATACATATGAAAAAAACAAGGAGTGTTCATATGTATGTATGTTCAGAAATACCTGAAATATCTGAGAACCTTGCATTTTGAATTTTCCAGACTATTACATGTGTAAAAGATAAATTATATCATGTAATTTGACCTTAGAAACTGGAGCACGTTATGGTACAGCAGTTCTGAGAGAAATAAAAGAAGGTACCATGGTGTATGGTTTACCAGCTTTATTATTTACAATTTAACACTAGACCTATAATCTTTATTTCAAAGTAACTGCTTAATCCTAAAAAGAATTCAGAATCTAAAAAATCATCATGACGTTTTGCATTTGCAGAAATTACTATTACTCATTTATTGTAATATGATTTTATTGGAGTTGCATCAACAAAATGGGTGAGGTCTTCATCAAAACTCAATCTTTTGCCTGAAGCTGCTAATATCAATCCTACAGGGCTGAGAGATTAGATAGCATGCATAAGCATAAATCTAAAATTATGAAATGCAATATTCTGAGACCATGCCTACTTCTTTTTATTACATTGGAAATTAATCTCTCTGAAAACAGGAATCTGGATATCCTTCTAGATATTTAGGCTACTGAGCCTATTTTAATGAATAAACCATTGATGTAAATACAAAGTCTTTAACACATGCAAGAAGCAGAAAGATAAATGCTTTATACCATTGGCTGTCAAAGCTTGTGCCAAATTACATTTGAGTACAAATAGTAAAAATATTCTAGAAGGGCAGTGGAGACCTATGTGCCCTGCAAATCTGCTGTTAGCAAACAGTGTCAAGAAACTGGCAGGACCATCTAGCTCTATGAAGTGGAGGGACAGGATGCTGTGACACAAGACCAGCAACTAGTACTGCTAGGACTGTTGTCCAGGGCTAGGGCCACTCCGAAAGACCAGGTTTACACAGTCAGATTGTCGTGGTTTAACCCCAGCCAGCAACTAAGCACCACGCAGCCGCTCACTCACTTCCCCCCACACCCAGTGGGATGGGGGAGAAAATCGGGAAAAGAAGTAAAACTCATGGGTTGAGATAAGAACAGTTTAATAGAACAGAAGAAACTAATAACGATAATTATAACACTAATAAAATGACAACAATAATAATAAAAGGATTGGAATATACAAATGATGCACAATGCAATTGCTCACCACCTGCCGATCGATGCCCAGTTAGTCCCCGAGTGGGATTCCCCCGCCCCCACTCCCCCCAGTTTCTATACTAGATGTGACATCACATGGTATGGAATACCCCGTTGGCCACTTTGGGTCAGCTGCCCTGGCTGTGTCTCTTCCCAACTTCTTGTGCCCCTCCAGCCTTCTTGTTGGCTGGGCATGAGAAGCTGAAAAAATCCTTGACTTTAGACTAAACATTACTTAGCAACAACTGAAAACATCAGTGTGTTATCAACATTCTTCTCATATCTAACTCAAAAACATAGCACTGTACCAGCTACTAGGAAGACAATTAAGTCTATCCCAGCTGAAACCAGGACACAGATCTAATCTAAAAGAACAGTGTGCCCTGATTCCATACATTTGGAAAATACCACCCTATACACTTTCCTTTGTTTCAAACAGTGAAGATTTTAAAAAAGTGCATTATGTTTGATATGGAGGGGGAGGTACAGTAGAGTTAATGAGTTCATTTGAACAAGAGTTTCAGTAGAAGTTTGAGCAATGATCATCTGAAATCATCTAGATTGAGTAGATGAACATGATTTTGATCCATCTACTTGGAAAGATAAAAAAGCACGGAGCTAAAATAAGGTTATTCATGATTGTATTTTTAAAAGTTTACATTGGGAATGCTATCTCACTAGATAAATTTTAATGTCATGTACAATTCAGCAGTAAGATTGGAAGTGGCAGGAAGATGAAAGCATTCTAAAGCTCAAATTATCATTGCCTAATATAAAGCTTAGGAACTCAGACTATCTATCCCTGCTCTTTAAATACTCTAATTGTTGTTTACTCATTTTGTTGCTCAGCTTGTTTGTTTTTATTGATTTTGTTGTTGAGTATTTTGTTGCATTTTGTGCCTATTGTGGTTTGGGTTTATTGTGCATTTTAATGCAAATGTGTTTATAAGAAGTGATTTTGTATTACTGTGAGGTTTTTTTCTGTTTTGCTTTTTTTTGCCCCCTCAACAATTTTGCATCTCAAATCTACCCTGCTGCCAAACGGACCTCTGTATCACAATTGGCTAAGTGACAAGATTGTACTGGTTGATGAATGTACTTACTTGCCTCTAAATAATCTACCAGTATAGATAGATTATGTAAATGTAAATCAGAACAGGTCCTAGGAACATTAACATTAATGTACATGGATAGTAAGCATATCACATAGACTCAGGAAAGCACGAAGAATAAATCAGATAGAGTAGACTGTAGAATCTGACCCTCTGTAATCTTAAATCCTGCTCCTGAAAAGTACTCAGTGATGATAAAACTCCGCATTCATGCAGAATCTGGCAGATTTTATGTATTTGAAAGAAAAAGTATCTGGCAATTTAGCCTAAACTTCTTTTTGTCTATCACTTAAAACAATACCAAACTCTTCTTTGCTTGTTTACATCAAGCATCAACTTTCCTTTTCGTAGCAGTCATAATTAATATTGATTTTTTAAAGAGCACAAGTGGTTAATCCTGTCACTGTAGACAGTTTCCAAAAGATTAACTTGAACGTGTCTATGAAGACACTGCCTTGAAGATGGATAACATACTTCAAAGTCCCTTGGAAACACCCTGTAAAAGAAATTTTAAAAATAATTGGGAATCATATTGCTAAGATAAAACAAGACAAATATACATTCTGTGGCAGATCTACATGCATTATCTGTTGAGAACTATTTAAATAGTGAAAGCATTATCCTAAAGCCAATTGTCAGTCTACATACAGCCAACAAACTTCTATCTACAGACATTTAAGCATATCTGGATGATTAGCCATGACTACTTTTTTTTTCCCCCAAAAAAATCTAATAGTTCTTACCTTGTGATACCAAGATATTACAGCAGAAATAGTAACAAAACTAGAACTATACTGAATTTCATTTTCATTTTGGATAGGGAGAAAATGGAACAACAAAAATAGCTTTCATAAATTTAACATTACTGCTTGCCTACTAAATCAGAAATAAACAGTATTTCCTAAATTTGCACAGAAAGGTAAATTGTTTTTAACTCTTGCCCTCTCAATGATTTCCTTGGTGTTAAGAGACACAGAAAAGTTGGTTGATGGCTGTAAAGAATGTAATACAGTGTTCTTGCACTTAAGAAAATATTTTGGACTGAGAAATCAAAATACCATACAATTTATTTGTACATATTAGACAGGACTGAGGAGTTTCTTTTTCCAAGCATAAGTTTGAGAAAAAAAAAAAAATTATCTTAACAATCTTGTGGATTCCTGCAAAATTTCTTAGATTTTTAGAATGTAAATTAATTTGGGGTTTCCCTCAGAAAAAGTATGTTCTGATGATCAGTCAAGAGATGGTGTTTGCAGAACAGAAGATTATGCTGCCAGTGGCCAGATGAGAACTAGGTATTTGGACTGAACCAACTGCAGGAAGACTTTCTTGACCTTTTTAAAGTTGCTCTGAAAACAGTGAGCCAAACTTTTAGTTGGAATAAAAGAACTATAGTAGCTCAGCACTACAAATCTAGCTGCAGTGATCATTGCCTCTCCTTTTCTTTCCCTCTCCCTTTCCCTAGGAAGTTAGGTGCAGACCATGAACTCGCCTTTTCAATGTAATGGTTCCTTTAGAATGAGAAAGCAGTTTTATCACAGGTTCTTATCTAAATTTCTGTACCGACTATTGCATTGTTGTACCACTGGAATCATGAAACATGCTTCTGCTAGAACCTGGATGGAGTTCACCAACCCATTTATTAAAAGCCCCTACAGGTTAATTGAATCATCAGTGAGAAGAGCACATACTGTGTACCTAATTCACTGCTGGCATGCTTAGTTGCAATATGGTAAAATCAAAGGCACTTTTTAATATAATGACAATAAATCCAGCCCCTGTGATTCACTGCTTTGTTTTGTACACTGTGTGATCATTCTTAAAAAAGGTGTGCTTTAGAGTACTTTCATTAAAATTTTTGCATTAAATACCCACTATCAACTAAGCAATATTTAGAAATTTTATATACTTTGTAGCAGATTTCAGTATTGAATTCTAGTTCCAAATTACTTTTGCTTGATTAAACTTTCTTCTGCGGCCTGTCTGTCTCTCCCTGATGTGTCTGACTCAGTAACTGGAAAAGAAGTGTCTTCTATCAATCAATGACTGAAAGTGCTGAATTTGAAAATGCTGACTGAGCACCATGTAGGGCACGCAGGCTGCTGATAGCAGTCAAGGGAAGTTAAAAAGTTTCAATGAGTGCTAAATGCCTTTTTAAAAGTTATCCAAAGATTAATCAGGAAGAAAAAGTCATGCTTCTCAAACAAAAGTGCAATAAAACCATTAACCTGAGATTGGCATTTACAGAACTAAATAAAAGAATTCTGTTGCCCCAGCTGAACTTTCTCCAATGACAGTGACTAAAAAACCAAGGACACGTTTCATGATTGCCTTCTCAATATTGTATGCTAAATAAGATTTTAAGTATTCCCCAGTGAACTAGATAGAGACTAAGCAAACAAATTGCAACAATTTAAGAGTTCTTAAACAAGGATGAAAGTTTACAGCAACATGTAACTTCACTAATGACTTTCTGAGATTATAACCACTTTCCATGAAGAACTGCAGCGCTATCCGTTGCTATGAGATAGTGATTATTATTCACTTTCATTGTCTATTAATTAGTTTACATGTAAAATATGTGCAGAATTTAATTTGTAATACATATATGCATACCTATAGTAACACATTTAATTAACTGCAGACCTGTACAGCCTGTCTTAAAAGTATAAAATTATCATTCTAAGAAACAACTGTAATTGGCCGGTTTAGGAGGAGAAAATCATGTCTGTTCAACCTCATTATTTTCCCGGTCATGAATGAAGTTTTCACTCCTCATATGCAGAAATTAACCATGCAAACTAACAACTGATGCAAGGAATTTCACATGTGAATATTGAACTTAGTTTTTATTTTGTAATAATGTTTCCTTTATTTTGTGATCCTTGTTTTCAAGCCATATTTCTGAAAATACTGGCTTCTTAGTAAAACATAGGGAGCTCCCCCATCAAAGAAGGGTTTGGCAAGGCCAAAATTGTACAGGTAGTGCCAACAGAGAAGAGCCATGTAGAAGAATAGGAACTGATTTTCTGCAAAGCCAATTGATTTGATAATTGTAGCCCATATTGGCAGACAAATTCAAGATGTCATTTAGCAGTGCTTTGTCAAAGTTAATGAATATGCTTGTCTCTGGCTAGTAAGAACAGCATCACTATGGATCACAATTAGCTTCTCACAATCATCTGTTGTTTACATCGCACAGAGCAATGTGCCATTTCATAGATACGAAACTACCTATTTTATGTTCTGCCCTATACAAGGGAACTTTTGCATACACATGGCAAATGGGCTGCACTGAGTTCCTAACATGAAAATTCAGAGTTTTTAAACAAAAATACTATTTAGGGAGTGAAAGGACCATGGGCCAAAAGCTGGTTAAGAGCTCTGAAGCTGAACTTCCAGCCAAGGCATTATTTTCCTTTTGTTTGTTAGTGTACCATTCAGGATACTTGCAGATTTTTATACTGGGACTGTGCAGTTCCGATTAAATCATGTACTGGTGATAATTTAATTCTGTGAATTTCAATCACTAGCTTAAAATTTCAAATCTTGTATTTTTATTGCATTAGTTATATTCCACCTACTCACTGTTCTGATGGAGTAATCACTATCAAGTGGAAGAGAGACTTTCAAAATCTGGGAAACATTCATTTAATCATATGTATACAAGTAGCCAAATATCTTCCTTCCATTTTTAAATTAAGTAAAAAAAAAAAAAAAAATACTCTTTGAACAAGAATATTCAACTGCTTGTTAAAATTTTGTTGGCATATTTGCTCCCAGTTCTCTAAGAAATTAATTTCATTTTCATATATGCTCACAGGAATCATACCTAAAATCAACGAAACTGCTTTTGGGAATCAGAGAGAATTTGACTCAGGCTTTCTGCGAAATAATTTCTAGCATCTTATTTTATAATCACAAGGGTTCGTGACAATAAAATTAACATCATAAAGGAATAATCTTGCAAACCAGATCTTTCCTTCCAAATAACACTGTTAGTATCACAGACTCTTCCTTCATTACTCATGACCACATACATCCATTATTGCAGTGTTTTAAGAGACATTACAGCTCCATAATATTAAACTAATCAAGACGGGTTATTAGATATGACAAAATACGGAACCTGACTTTTCATCCATGATCAGAAATCAGACTAAATTACAGTCTATAACAGAAACTTAGACATTAATGTATTTGTCCTGATATTACCAAAACCTTTAGTGGCTAAGTAAATAAGTTTCAAAAAACAACAACAAAAATATATCATAAAATGTGTACAGTAAAAATGTAGTAATTCACACTGGCTGGAAGTTCCATCACAGATTACTGTGTTTTATGATTTAAAGTAGTAAGTAAGTGAACAAATACAATTAAAAACAGAGTAATGCATCTTCAAATGCACTTTATTCGTTTGCTTGACAAGTATAATTTTGTTATGATAGTATTTCATAGTATCCTTGTAAATGTTCAACAGTACATTTGGCAATAGTAATGTAGTCTAAGTAATGCAAGATTTCATTAAAATACAGTTACACCCTCTTCATCTGAGATGTGGAAATATTTCTAGTGTATGGAATTATACAGACTAGTAAGTAAAGAATTATGAAGAATTTACTTTAGCAAAATAGTAAGAAATATATATTGCCCATTAAAAGAATAGCAGAACTCACTTATTTTTCACCCACCAATGGGAGAACTTGTTCATTCACTTTTAAGACTGGAATTTAGTCTGTGTGTTCCCTACAATGTTCTCAATCTTCCCAACAGAAATACTGCTAACGTAGCTTCCCTTTGCCACTGTGAAACCATTCCTAAAATAAACACAAATACCTGAGCATACCTGCACCTGTAAGCACAAAAAACAGAAAAGTGGCTGAAAAATACGGATGAATTCTTGCTGGACAGTGAAAGTTAAATATTTTTTTTGTATAAAAACTTTTCTGATAGCAGAAGGAGAATAGTGGTCTCCTAAAGTTTTCTCAGGGAAGGTCTGAAAACGTGACTGTTTTTCCCCTTCTCTCAACATTTATCATTTCCAAGTGGAAAAAGATGGAAAACGGTGGCAGAAAGCAGGCACATATCTCGGAGGAAAAAAATTCCACTTTCAAAATGAAATTTTTGAAAGTCTAAATGTTGAAAACACCTTCTGTCCTCCCCCCCCGCCCCCAAATAATGCATTGTCACTCTGATCCAAACTATAGAACCTTCCTAGTACAGGGATAAAGGATTTTAAGATGAAAGGAGAAATTAACCTTTCAAAATATTTTCCCCCCTTTTTTTTCATATTTGAAAGGTGATAAAAACTATTTCTTTAAAAAGTAATGTCAGCATAGTGTTTTTATTAACTTACTTTTTTTTTTTTTATTTTCCCATCTTTCCTGGGAAGCAACAAACTATAGTTGCACCCACCTGAAAAACTCTTATTGTAGAAATTTCTAGTGGTACAATTCAAATAAGTGGCCAAGTAACATGAGCAGTTTGATCACTCATTGAGTTAGCCTTATCAATGTAAATGCAACAAGGTAAAAAAATAGATCAGAAAATAATTTTAATTTGAACGCTCGTATTGGCCAGTGACACAGAATAGTTCATATTTATATTCCAGTATAGTGTTAAGGAAAAGTGAGAATTGCCACATAACAATCCAGAAGCAAGAGTGCGAATGTATGTGTGGAACACAGTCTTTATGTAAAAATGAAGGTATTGACAATAAAAGTACTTGACTGAGAAAACAGTCAAGATCCTTAGTGAAATGGTAAATTAACAACATCACTACCTCTGGCTGAAATGTTCTTCAAATTTAGGTGAGAGCACTTGAGTTCCGATACTAGAGTCTGGCATAGCTTTTGCTCAGTACCTAAAGACATTAGGCAGTTTATGTTAAATCGCAGTTTGCAGTCCCCATGTTGGCTTGAAACTTAGTGCCAGAATCAGGTTTTCTTTAGTTCAGAAATCACTTCACTGATTTGTTCAAAGCTCAAATATCCAAAAAAAGCATTTCTTAGTTTGCTGCTTGAACTCTTTTGTCAAAGCATGTAGCTATTAAGTCTAGCTTTGCGCCATTTGAAGATTGTGACCAGGAAAAAACAGCAATCTACATTAATGTATTCAGCCATTTTTATGCACAGTTTCATTTTTATCTGCATTGATTGCTATCAGCTCTGCTAGATTGCCTTCTACTAGTCCAATTAAGTTCAAAGACGTCACTGAATAGACTTTCTCAAAGGAGAAAAACTATCGATCATCATATTTCAATATTGGCTCACCATATCAATTGCAAGAAGCAAATTGAAGTCTTAACGTGTACTTCACTCTAGAAACTACTAATGTGATGAGAAAAATGACATTACTTACAGCTATCACATGACTGGTGCAAACTGTGCATCTGATCTAATTCCCAATAATGTCGATGGCAATGTTTCCACTGATGTCACTGGCACAAGGTCAATTCCTGCACGGGAAAGCTGTGTCCTTCTGGAATCAGTTGAAAACACAATGGAGTCAGAATATAACCCCTCCTCTAAGGTACCAGTGACTAAAGGAATTTTCTTAAAATAGTTCACAACAGGTTCATGGTTTGGCTTTTTTACAGTATAACATCCCCCCTCCTGTCAGTGCCACTACTTTTGAGACAGGGTAAACCTCAAAAGCGAAGGACTGTAATTACGCGTCATTATGGTAACCAGGCAAGACTTACAGCAGCTCTGTGATGTGCCCAGAAAGAAAAAGTATCTAATGGTGTTTTGTCTTTGGGCCAGAAGGAAATGGGGGAGAGGATGCTGACACTGAAAAGCATAAGAAAACCTAAGGTCAATGCACAGACCTTAGTCAATGAGAGGTTAGGATGGAGCACATACACATTTAAATTTTAAATTCTAAAAGTTAGGAGTGTTGGCTTTCAAGGAGGGATGTGCTGACTTCAACAAGGAATATTACCATCTTTAGCATTTAAGTCTTCCCAATAAATCCATAGTTTATCTAGGCATCATGTGCATATCTAGTAAAAGCAAAAGGGCTTCCTAAAGAAGTTGTGAGAAGCTTCATCTGTCAAAATTAAAATATTAATATTTTTCCTAAAATAATTTTGGGCTTCATCTTTTCCGGGGGGGCGGGGGGAGAATGTGCCATTTCTTAGTGAAAAATTTCAAGAATTGAGTGAAAGACTTTTAAAAAAAAAAAAAAAATGTATTTTTTTCTTTTTATTTGTGGGAGTGGGCAAGCAGTCAAATGAGGAAGAAAGAGCAAAACACCCAAATGAAGGAAATGCATAGGTATAGTTCTATGGAACTCAATTTCCTCTCCGTTTTGTCTTCCAGCAATCTGTTTCGTAGGGTCATACTATTCTTGATCATAGCTCATTTAAGCCCACATTTCTATAAACTACACAAGTATTGTTTCCATTGAGAATCATTACGTCCCATACAGACTTTTCCTGGGAAACATTACATTCACTTCTTGTTAGTTTGCTGCTTCTTCAGAGATTCTAGCAAGGTGTCCATCTCTCACAAAAACTCCAGACATGAATTCACTCACACAAACATGTGTTCAGAAAAAGTCTGTTCTACTGAAACTGAAAAACATGGTGCATTTTAGTTGCTCTTATTGTGCAGGTCTGATTAGCAAAGCCATTTTGCCAGCGCCTGTCATTCTTGTAAAATTTCAGAACCGCTTGTAAGAGTGATGATATATGATATGCTCTTCTATCAAACAGTTCTCCAGAGAGTTAATCAAATATGCAGCAAATCAATAAGAAGAACTTCATTTTCAATTGTCTTATACATTTTAGCTGTTTGGACAAACAGTAAGACATCTCTAGTCATTCAAGGTGTAGCCACATTGTCAAATCCAATCTCTTTTCCAACAGTGAAGAAAATACCCTTAAAGGTGAAATCTTCAGCAGCATTAAATTTGACACCATTTTTATATAATGCACTAAACAGTATACCAATCAGAGGCCACAGGGAAACCATTTTGTTAATTTATTTTGAAATCCCCCTTCTCCCCACTCACAAAAGGAGGCATGAAGAACCAGTTTGTAACAATGTTCTCAGCTGTTTAACTAGAATTTCTGAAGGGTTATTCCACTTAAATGAAGTGCATGTGAAAATGACATGTAAATCTCTCATGGCTCTCTTCCTAAGCTTAAATCAAACTGGGTAACAGGAGAAGAGAGAAAGAAAAATGCTCATACGTGGTGACCTCTTACCTGTTAGTGCGTGGCTTTTATATAGGGTACAGGTAATATGTTGTTTGTTTATAAGCGAAATTTGTAAATGGACCCTTCTGTTCAGGAGGGACAATAAGAGGACCAATAATAATTTACAAAAAGTTATTCCTCTAAGGGGGGGAGGGTGGCATTAAAGTAAATAATATAAGTTGCAGTAACATCTAGGAGTCAAGCCCTGGAAGAATACCTTCTCTAGTAGGAAAAACACTAGCCCCAAAGTCCTTGCTTGTTAGGATGACGCACAGTTTTTAGGTGATCATGAGTCCCAAGAATTAAGATCAAAGGCCAGCCCGAATGGGTGCAACAGTCCAGGCAGACAGAAGCAGCAACTGGGCAGAATTGAAAGAAGGAAAACACAGTAAGTAAAGATTCAGGAACTACAACAGGAGTCACCCCAAAGCGTGAATGTAAACTGCAAGGCACCAGCTTAACCTGCAGCAGAAAATAGATCTTCTGAGCACCAGTCAGGCATTATAACATAGCTAGTGGCTGCCCTGCTGGCACGTGGAGCTGACAATATCCCAAAGGTTTATGAAAATGGGAAATGAAGTGGCCATAGATACATGGGTTAACAGAGTGGTAACTAAACAATGCTGCTCATCACAAAGTATTTTCAAGTTTTTCCTATGCAGTATAATAAATAAATAGGGGATGGGCAATGACGTTTCAAAGGAGGAGGGATGTTTTTGTCAATGTAGTGGCAAAAACAAGAGAAAAAACATGCATGTTCAAAAAGTTAGGTTAACAAAAGAGATTAGAATCAAGGACTGCATCAACTGCTGTTGTCACATAAAACATTAATTTTGTTTTACAGAGAATCAAACTGAATGTGGTTACAGGCTTCAGTGACAGGCAGGACAGCAGGTGTTTCCCAGTTATCAAAAAGAAGTGTGAGACAAGAGTAATTAAGGGCTCTGTGCTAGTTTCTCTAGGCTTGAGGCATTGCTAGTTGGAGGAATTGAGAAAGTGACAGAAGAATTTTCATTTTGGATATAGAGTCACATCTGGAAAACAAAGGCAATTTTTCAGTACCATTACAGAAGGGATAGTTGAATGTATTCTTTCTTAGGGGAAAAAAAATGTAAACTCAGAAATGAAATGACCCAGCCCAGACCTTTCCAAACTGATGCAAATTCAGCATGAAATTGATTTCCACCATCTTTGGGGTCATTAGCATCACCAACAATAACAAATGTCAAATAAATGACAGATACTCAGATATCAAACTTTTATGGAAACAATGGCTAGCTTCCTGGTCAACTTTAGAAACCCAAATAGAGACTTCTGGAGTTACTGGCATACACCTCTGCAACTTTCTCTGAAAAGCCAGGCAATTTCTTCAAACTCATCTCAATCATTTAAACACTAAGTTTCTCTCTGAGCTGACCAGAGGACTACACTGACCTGAGAAATAAGCATTTCTCAGTTTGAAGAAGTGTTGAAGTTTCATTAGTTTTGTTGTGTGTTCCTTTGCTGGGAGAGAGAAAGAGTGGGTGATAGAAAAGAAATGTTGTAAGCAATAACAGAATTTGATGAAAGCCTACATTTCCAACTCAAAGCTGTTCTCTTCTGAAAATTGACTCCAGCTGATGTATGAGCTGATGTTTGTGTGCTATTCATTTACTTTCAGTCAAAAAATAAAAATATCTATCACTTTGATTTTCCTCAGGCTAAAGCATTGAAATATCCTTTAAGAATTATATAACTCTTATTGCTGAGAACAAAAGTTACACTTCAAACCATATTCTACAAACTTTGTCTATCCTGAGGAATATCTTGTCATCTGTGAAATGAATACAGAAAGCTGAAAGGTAGGATATTTTTTAGTGGGAATACTCACAGTAGAAACTCCCCTTTATTACAAGTGTGTTCTGATTAAATCATTGATTTTTTCATTTAAATCTAAGAGTCATATAGCAGAGAACTCAACTCTCAAAAAAACTTTTCTGCTATTTTCAGTGTTCATGACAGAAATATAGTATTACTGTCCCCTATTCTTCTTCCAGAAGCTGCTATGGTAACTGAGAATTAGCTGACATGAATACACCATAATTCCTCTTTGTAAAATACACAGAAATGAGCACAGCTTTTAATGACATTTATATCTTTAACATTTTCACTTTGACTCTAGAGTTTATAGACCAAGTTTGGATAGTACATCCTGTGATTATTTTTTAGTTTTATATATACACATAATACTACATGCAGAAAGCAAGGTCTTGTCAAAATGCTGAAACACAGCTAGCAAAAATCACGTGAATTTTTTTCTGTAATGTGTTAACAGCAATTTTTATGTTTCCCAATATCTGATTATTAGTTTAACTATACATAATATACACAATCATCCATTGCCTTAGATGTTTAAGAGAAGAGGAGGAGAACCTCCATCTGTTCCACACACCAAAAACCACTGGAAATTATATAGCTGTTTCACCAGTGCACAATGCAAGATGAAAACAAGGCTTTATCCCTCTCTCCATTCTTCAACACATTGCAATGCAATGGTGTTCTGCTGGAACAAGGACTGTGAAGAAAGGTGTAACTTTAAAAATAGTTTGCATTAGAGAAGAACTTAAGGAGCACCACCAAGATCAGAAGCCATTAACTAGACTCGAGCAAACCACGAGGCAGTCAAATCCTCACAGTGCTTATGGTCTGAACAGACAAATATTTGGTGGTAACTGCAGGTCTGGACCCATTAATTTCTCTACAATAATGGCAGTAAAATACAGACTTTCATTAAAAGAAATACTTGTTCCAGTCCCACATTCACCAGAGAAGCAAATGGATGGCATAGCTAGAGCAAAACTATTAGTCTGCGCAACTCAGCAACTCCATGGCATGTGAACTGCCTTTGCCTCAAATCTTTGGAGAAGGAATCCTTGCTACCACTAGCTTGGCAGAGGACTGCATGAAAAATCCTGTGCTATAAAAAGCTCTCTCCCCATACAGTATCTTCTGAGAAGCAGGGGAAATGATAATTTCTGAGGAGGTCTTCCAGTAGACACAGACTGCTTTCTGGAATAGTAAATCCATGCACCTGCCTGAGGTCTTTCATGGCACTCTGCTTCAGGGCAGTGTGGTAGGCAGGCAAGGGACATGGATTTTAAAAAAAAAAGAAAAAAAAAGTTTTTAAACTTGACTCCACAATACTCTGCATGCACATTACTGCTAACATAGCCAGACTAAATAATTTCAAAAAGTTTGTATACATCATTATAACAATCATAAATTGTGTGTTACAGCTGCATTTACAGTCCTAAAGAGAATATTTGGTAAGTGGAACTGTACAGTGGTGTGATGCATAGAAAGACAGAAGAAAAAAAACCAGCATCCCAGTTTTGGAAAATGATGCGTGGGAATCTGCAGTAAAACCAGGAAAAGATTTTACTAGGGCTATTTCTTTTAGGCTAAATCCGCTCTCCTACGATTAATATTTTGCCTTCTTCATGGAATATGTATCTTTCCCTTCCAAACGGGAACCTGAAAAATGTTGCGTCTCTGGCTGCTGTGATTCAACGTAACTAATATTACATATGCAACACGAGGCAGAATATATGGTGCTTAATTTTGTAGTTGAGAATAAATTTATCTACTTCTGCCAAAGTAATTCCATTTTTAATAGACTAAGCAACAGATTAACACCATACATTAATTAAACTGATGATAACATTTAATGCACTCCAAAATGGAAAGTAATTTTCTGCAACCTCATATTTTTTTAAGGCAATGACTGGGGTATACATCCATACACTTTTTATTTTTTCTCCTCCACAGACTCAGTACAGGTAGGCAAATTCACATGACTTCTCTATGACTGCTCAGTTCTCTACTCCAACAAAAATCCATATCTGAAGGTGTACAAGTCTAATTCCTACTTCTCAACAATAATTCTTAATTATTTACTTCTATCAGAAAATTAGGGACAAATTTTGCCAAAGAGCAAGCACATAGAGACTGCTTCACAATTATTTTCATTCTAAATTATGATAGAGAAACCCTTATTGGAATAGTTGGTGAATATGATAAAAACAGAACTGCCCATTCTTAATTTAGTGTCTATTTGTGGGGTACTGGCTGCATTTTGGGAACTACTATAAACCTCCAGTTTGTGGTTGCTAAATGCTACCAAACCATCCAAAGTTTAAGAACAGTTAATGTCAATCTAATATTCTATTAATAAGACGAAGCTGGCTTTTATTATTAAAACACTTAAGACAACAGGCCAACTCCTTTACGATTGTATGTAAGAGCACGGACTGGTGCACTGTTATTGGGCAGGTATTTAATTACATGAAATAATAAATGGTGCTTTGATAATACTTAAAAAAAGAAGAATAATAATAATTCCTAACAGAGAACCAAGCTTTGGTAGTACCTTATAAAACTATGGTAGTTATTTGCTTAACCCCCAAAAGACCGCAAAATCCAGGGTGATCTACACTCGAGACAGCCCAAAGGCTAGATGAGACAGGAAATTTCATAGTGAAAAGAGACATTGCTCCCTTCTGTATTTCTCATAGTTAACTTCCATGTCCCTGGTCACTGTACTGAACATGGTACAACATGTCTTTTGGCAGCATTATAAACTGATTAAGACCTCAAGAACTAATCCATAAATTTTAATAAACAGAAAAAAAGAGACCAGCCAGATTTCATTTACTTGTTACTTTTAAGCCATTGTTGGTAAGATAACATTTGAAAAGACTTTCCCTTTCAGAAATTAAATTCCCTGACTAGGTAATATAAATTATATTTTTGAGTATTTTGTTGAAAGTCCAAAAGTCAGGTACTGAGTTCACATTGAGAGAACCTTTCCACTTTATCTAGTCAACACAAACCTCCACATGTAGGAAGTTATGTGCATATGAGACTGCAAATGTCATAGTAACCTATTCAATTTTTAGAAATCTAATTCTTTTTATTTCTGGCTAAGAGACAACTAAAACAACACAGGTATAAGTATTATTCAGTTTAATTTTTTTCCTGAAGGATGCATTAGGTGCTTACTTTATCCAAGATTTGTAATTGCGAGGATGAAATGGGGGGAATTGTCTCAGGAGCAGGTTCCCAGTCACTGTAGATATCATTGGAGTACACAAGGTACTTCAGTGACAACTGACATTAAAGTGTTTTGTGCCAACTGAAGTATGTAAACAAAGCTGAAAGGCAAAGTCTCAGCCTTTGAAACAAAGAACATAACATCAAAATTATCTCAAATAATTTCAATAATAAAAAGATTTGATAGCCTTGTTTGAAGTGCTTTGGTTGCAAATTCAAGTATAAAGCAGAAGAAAAGTGTTAGTAGGCAGGAAAAAAAAGTGTATAAAAACAACCTCTGCTTAATTTAACTTTTAGAATTTGTAGGTAAATTCAGCTATTTAAACTATGTCTCATGTTATGTTGAATTCCTCTTTCATAATAAATCCTGCCCCTCAAGGATATCTATATCCAAAGTACCTATCCCGTAATGTAGACTATAATAGCCCTCTGTGTTAAGAGGAACAGGGACAGAAATAGATACTGTATGACTAAATGCTGATTGACAGTTCCGTCACATGCTCGGCTCTTCTTAAACAAAACTGCAATAAAAAGACTTCATATCATACCACTCAAGAGATAGTAATATAGTGTAAACAGATGTAACCCTGTGGAAGAAAAAAATTCTACTTTATTATTATCATAACACACTGAAACATTATTTTTCAAATACATTAGCCAGAGATCAAATTATTCAGTGTCTAATGAGAAAGGAATTGTTCCTTCTCAATTACCCATTAAAATGGTGTTCCTAACTTAAAAAAAAAAAAAAAAAATCTCATGGAAGACTGTTACTATGTAAATACTTAAAGGAAAATATTTTCATGGCATGTGGGAAAGAAACAAGAGGAAAACAGTACAGAGACAGTGACTGAATGTCTGCCAGGTACATATCCAAGACAGCTTAAAAGCCCTTATGAAATGAAACCTAGCTTTTGAAGCTGTCAGAGTTTGCCACCTTGATACATTATTGTACAAGTCTGAAGAATTCCTTGACAGAAGAACTTTTGATAAAAAGCAGCTGAGACACTAGGAAAAGCATAGGGCCTCTCTCACAAAATAATGGTTTATAATCACACACATGATAAAGAAATGTATCATCTTAGTGACTGACAGACATTCATAAGTGCACAGGCAAGACAACTGCAGCCACCACAACAACTGGCTCTCAAGCCTGGCAAAAGACCTATCAACATTTCTGTCAGAAATAAGACCATTTACAAATTGGTACCTCAATTCTCTCTCACCCTTGCCCCATTTGCTTCCCGTATTTCATTGTCTTGTGTTAAAGCCCAAGAAATAAGTACAAGATAGAAACTTCCAGTCCACTAGAGAGCTTTAAGCAAAGTCTGAAAATATCTTTAAAAAATCAAATAATAATAATTTTAAAAAGAAAAAAATCATATTATTTTATTGCTTATTTTGTCATCCATAAGTGACAACATATTCAAGAAGATACTTTTCTTAAGGAGTTAAAGGCCCAAGAACAAATAGAGAAAAACAGATAGGTGGAATAACTGGGAATATTATATGGATGCTTTTTAAACTCTCAAAAAGTTCTTTATCAGCAACATGACAGGACAGTCTTTGAGGTACAGATAAATAGAGTGGGAACCTTGAAGTGCAAACACATAAAACTGTTCTGAAAAAAGTTAAGAATTATAAAATTTCCTAGAAACGTATGTGCAATTAAATAACGACTGGACAAATAGGTGAAAGAAAACCTTACTAAGGACTATAAAAAATAAAAACCAACACATGGCTTAATAAATCCCTATCTCCCAGGTTACAGGATGCTATTCAGTAGAAGTATCATTCCGTTTGTTGCTGTGTTCCAATACCATGTTCCCTAGCCATCAGTATCGAAGACGGTTTCATTGGTAGAGGAAACCTTTGGTCTGACCAGATACAACCTGTTATGATCAGCAGGACGACTAGATAAATAAATCTTTGAAGACACTACCAAAAATTCTAAGGATGGATTAAGCCTGGCATATACTCCCAAGTATAGTTACAATAAAAAAAAAAAAAAAATTCTGCAGCACTTCTATTTGGTTTCACTAGCATTGTGATTGTCTCTATATTTATGATTAGACCCCAAATTTAAATATTTAAATCATGATGCTTGTCTTGAGAAACCAATTTTACCGTTACCGTCATTACTCCAGTAGAAATTATGCTGCTCTGCAGGGAGATGAGAATCAGTAGATAAAGACTCGGGTGTGTTCTCATTTCAGACTCTAAGCCATGTTTTATAACTAAATCTGTGGTAATTAGAAATAATTTGCTAGATGCAATAGCTCATGCCTCTAATACCAACTACTTATGAAGCTGTGACAAGTGGAACACAATCTCACCTTTTCCCAGTCCGCCAACTTTGGTGGAATTTAAGTTTATGAAAGATTTTGGTTAAGATGTCTGTACACACAGGGACTAGACAACCCAGGAAGTTCTTTGTGGTCATAAGGGTGCAAGTGTAAACATGTATGGAACAAAGAGAACCTAATTATCAATTATTGTCAATTATCCTTCATAATTTTCTCCTGTTCTTCATTGTGTGATTTTGCAAATGGTGCTCTCTTGATCAAAGTAAATACCTTATTTCAGCCATATCAGACATGCACTCAGAACCCTAGAGCAGCAGCAAATAAGGCCTAACAATCTAAAAATGAACAGAAAAAACTCCCACAAAATTCAGACCAAAACAACCTGTGCTCTCACTTATGACATTATTCAGGTTTTACCTAAGCATACATGGAAACAAAGTTCCTTTGTACAGTTTAATAACCCTACAATATCATCCCACCTAGCCAGCCTTGGAGTGCAGCATCTACTGCTTCTGCAGCAATCATATAACAGAGCTATCGAGCTATCACATATGCAGCTTTTCTGAATACATGATTCAAGTCCTCCAGGAATTATGTTCAGCATTATTATTCAGAATTACTGCACAACAAGCAGGTCCAAACATGAGCTGCAGTCCCTTAGGCTTCTGAAATGCACAAATCTTATTGTAGAAGTGTTCTTGACTGTGCAGCAAAATTATTCAATTTGGCAATAACCTAACATAGTGCATGCACAGTTTGTATAACACATCTGGAACATATCTAACTCTCCCTGTATTTCCATACAGCTATTTTAGACTAGGCAAATTAGAACCTGTTATTCCTGAACAGTTAGGACTTCTGAAACTTTATTACAGTTTACCCTACAATAGTCCCAGGATGGGGACTTTTCAAGATGCATAAGTAAATAGGTATCTAATCCTGAACTCCTCAACATTTAACATTGTTTCAGCAAGATAAAAGGCATACTTACAAAGGAAGTTAAAGTATTTTCTTTAAAATTCAGATTAACAGAGTTGGCTATGCAGCTGTAAAATCATCTGGCCTCACTTCTACTTTTCCACTCCAATACCAGAACCTCACATTCAACTAGGAAAAAGTTGCTTATTTTGAGCAACAAAATGCACCATCACTTAACATAAATTGGCATTGAAGGAAACATAAGAATTTATTCCACATGGAATGGGACCAGATATGCAGTGGATAGGTGGTGAAACACTGTTGCCAAGTACAAAAAGTAGCCTACAGATTAAACTGAGGTTGGAAATGTGCAAGGATCAACACAGGGCCAGTCATAAATGCAAGAAATGTCTTTAATTCCACACTCAGTTGATACTCAATCTGGAAGACACCACAGGTTCTTTCCAGAGAGGAAAGAATCTGACCAAGGTGGGCATAAACATTATTTCAGAGCAATAAGATAGCAGGGGACTAATCAATCTTGCAATTGATATATCAAATTCATTTCTGTGGAAATTGCATAAATCAAATTATTAAATCAAATATTTATTGTATGTTTGCTGAAAATCAGTGCATCAAGAAGAACCTCCAATGAAGATCCAAATCCTAACATTTATCCAGTAGTTCAATTTGGTTACATAGCTCAAGCACTTTTCAGGGATATAGATATTTTCCTCTCTTGGGCAGGCTGACCAGATCCCAACAACCTGCTCTATACTGCTGATGCAAAGTATACATAACAGACCATAGCAATGAGGAAAATCATCCTGTGGCCCAGAACCAATTTAGCACTTTTCTTTCCAAAGCATTTTCAGCTATGAGCATGGTGGTGTAGCTTATACTAGGTGACTGCTCTGGCAGATGTCTGGTCTAAGGTCAGCACAAAACCTCCTTCAGTTTCATTTTTCACTCGTCATGTGTAACAAAAGAAGAGCTAGAGTTAGCATTTTAAGGGACTTCTGAAAACATGGTATTGGAAGGCTTAAAGAAATCATTAGCGCTGATTCAGTGCATCTTAAAACTAATCTTTTATATATATATTTGTTTTGATAATGAGTGCTTTAATCCTCTCTTAAAACTAAACAAAACCCCAAAACAAAAAAAAGCCCAGCACTGATGAGCAATCTTGCAATAACAAATCAGTGTGCACACATGAGGGAAAAACAAATGCAGTTGGGAAACAGATTTCGGTGTCAAGTTTCCCCAAGTGTTGTTATAAATATCAGGAAATTAAAAAATGCTCTTAAAATGCATGAACATTATTTAGGTCTTTAATCTGGAAGGGGCATGATTGATTTTGCAGGGTGGAAACTGCCAACTGTACCAGTGCCTGCAGATGGAAGGGGCCGGCACATAGCTGCCAATTTCAGGGAAGATATTTCAACTACTCTCTAAAATGGATTGCAAAAGCTTGTTGTCTTCTGCTTGCTCCTCCAGGCTCATGCTGCACTAGACAGCTTCGGGGGAGAATGGCATCAGTCTTTTCCCGAAACAGCTGAAGTCACAGAGTATGGCTATTTTAGGAACAGCAAAAAGTGAAAAACCTAAAGCTCCGAGGGCAACAGGTCCACAAGCTGAAATGGAAGTAATAGTCAACTAAAATTAAAGAGTCTTCCTATTTACACAATGGCCATTTTACACCATAGTGAGAGGAAAACTGACCTTTAAAGTCTAGAGGTCACTTTTACATCCTTATAATGGAACAAAATCTTCATGCAAGGAAGAACATTTTCTGGAAACAAAACTACACTGTGTGAAACATGTGCTTGAAGTCCCTCTTGCCATGTAGAAAACAGTAAAATATGACAAAGAAGTAGACTCATTTTTCAAATAAGACCATCTTTAAATCCAAATGCTCTTAAATCTCAGCTTGCTCATTTTTATAAATACTTATCAGATTTGAGAAACTGATTCCTGGTAAAACATTTTGGATGTACAGCTTTAGGCTATCAGAGTTAAGCAGCTCCAAGTCACATTTTCAGAGCCTCAAGAACTGCTCATACAGCTATTATGTTAGCGTAAAGAGAATCGCTTTTTTTTTTTTTTTTAAGTATCAAACTTACTTGACTTCAATACACACCTCTCCTCAGTTTTTACCTTAGCTTTTCTCCCATATCATAAAAATAATTTCCAATGGCAAAAGGAAATTGAGTAGTATAAAACCATCTTTTTAAGCCATTTTCTACAGCTTTCTTCTTTCAAGGAGTATCTATTCCCTTTCCTTCTACTCTGCTCTGGAAACTGTGCTTATGCCAGCACCTTGTTAAACTGATTGCTGAGTCTTTTCCTCTGGAATTTAGCACCACTACAGCAGGTTAGTAACAGAGGCTGTCTCAAATATCTTGTGTTAAGGACAGATCTGAAAAGTTATCTGCACTGTGGAGTAAAGCTGTTTTGCTGGCAGTGAGAATACTAGAATGGATATAAAGTGTCTTCAGGAAAATTGTCTTTAGGATTGCATCACATTAAAGACATCTGAGTGGTATTTTGTCCCACCGGTTCCAGCAGGGACAGAACTTCATCCCTGCTTTAGTTCTACCAGTATAATACACATTTACATACGTGACATGAAAAGAACTCATTCTCCCCCTTTTAAGGATTCTTCCTCTACACTCTTTTTAAATTATTATTTGCAGACCTAATTTGCAAACACTTGTGCCACTACAGAAATTAAATCACTGGCCCAAATTCATTCCCAGTACACAAGTGTGTTGGTTTTGGCTGGGGTAGAGTTCATTTTCCTCATAGTAGCTAGTATTGGGCTGTGTTTTGGATTTGTGCTGAAAACAGTGTTGATAACACAGGGATGTTTTCTTACTGCTGAGCAGTGCTTACCCAGAGCCAAGGCCTTTTCTGCTCCTCACCCCACCCCACCAGCGAGGAGGCTGGGGGTGCACAAGGAGTTGGGAGGGGACACAGCCGGGGCAGCTGACCCCAGCTGACCCAAGGGATATTCCAGACCATACGACATCATGTTCAGCATCTAAAGCTGGGTGAAGAAGAAGAAGGAAGGGGGGGACGTTCAGAGTGATGGCATTTGTCTTCCCAAGTAACCCTTACGCGTGATGGAGCCCTGCTTTCCTGGAGATGGCTGAACACCTGCCTGCCCATGGGAAGTGGTGAACGGATTCCTTGTTTTGCTTTGCTTGTGTGCGCGGCTTTTGCTTTACCTATTAAACTGTCTTTATCTCAACCCACGAGTTTTCTCACTTTTACCCTTCTGATTCTCTCCTCCATCACACTGAGGGAGGTGAGTGAGTGGCTGCATGGTGCTTGGCTGCTGGCTGGGGTTAAATCATGACAACAGGACAAAGCAAGGTGCAAGATAAGCCCTTTGCTTTCTCTTTCTTTTTGAAACACTCGTTTCATGCTGCACTGCAGGCTTGTGAGATATACTGTAACATCATTTGTTACATATTTCATACTGTAGTGCCATGCTTGATTACATCAATCTATACAAAACAGAAACTGGCAGCCAGTCTCCCAATTTCTGCCAACTGTAAAGGTTAACATGTACGTTGGCATAATGTGGGTGTGTAAATAAGGGAATTTGTGTAGTCCTTTATTTAGCAATGTAAGAAAACATATTTCAGGTCGGAGATGAATAGTTTTCCTTCCCTCCAGGTGTCTATTTTCTATTTTGGAAATTTCAAGGAAGGGATTAAACATGCACAAGCACTACTTAGCAACAAAACACTAGGGAACCATACTGTGTGTACTATAACTTCATTTCATAAGACTATCATCACAAACTGCCAGTATTTCATCACTGCCAAGATGTCTTCGGAGAGAGACAGGAGAAGTCAAGGAAGTGGCTCTCAAGACACCCCCAATAAGCTCTCTGCCATCACTCAAGCCTCCCATAAGGCAAGTTCACCATCCCCAAGGATAATTAACAAATGTACTCCTAGACCAACAACCTTTAAGAAAAAACATTTGCCCAATCAAGTAGGTTTATTTTTTCAATTTTGCACCTTTAGAAGTTGTTATTGTTGAACAAACAAAGACATAGATCAGCAACTGTCTTATACAAAAAACAGCTGTTAGCATTAAAAAAAAAAAAAGCTATATATATTTCTGTATTTGTCGACTAAATGCTTTTCTAATCTGAATCAGAAATCCAGATTAAATCAATCTAATGGACCTGATATGAGTTTTCCCTTGATATTTTATTCTGGAATTCCAGAAAATAACCAAACAATTTGGCATGAATAAGCAGTTATTTAACAGTGAGGATAAAAAGGAGTGATTGATGTACCTGTTCCCTCTTGTTCACAATCTGGGTTTGTGTAACAATCTGTAGTGATGACTATTAAACAAAAAAATTCAAATAAACATCCACAAATGTTTAAGTCATGCTGACAACAGTACCATATTTGCCATTCATCTACGTGTACTTTACTGTCTTCCATTAATTTTAAACTATTGCAATGCATTCCTCTGCTAAAGTATTAGAAAACAAAAAATTACAAGTCATATGAAATACAGACAGTAGTCAGGAGATAATTACTTTCAAGGATGCTAGTCTTCTGAACCTCCAGGATAAGATGTAAGAGTGGAAGGAAAAATTAATAGTGTGCAGCACTCATTACAGGCTGCATGAAGGTGATCATGCCTTTAAACTCACTCTGAATGGCTTAAACATTGAAGGAACATTAGTTTAAAATAAAGGGAGTATATACACAGCAAAGTACCTGCAACGAATGACAGCTTTTATGGATGATCACCTCTGCTTAAATACAGAACATTAGTGCAAGACTCTCCCTATCAAGATTCAAAAGCCTGCAGAAACAGAAAATACCAAATCGAAGCTTTCTAGAAAAGCCTTATCTGCATCTATGATTCTACCTTTAACTTATGCAAACAGAACTAAGCAAAAATAAGGTTTCTGTTTAATAAGCTATGAATCCATTGACATTATTTTTGTGCCTGCTTTGCTGTTGCAATATGTAACATATGGGTCGAAAACCGAAATGTATAAATTCTTAAAGAAAATGAGACAATGAGCACAAAAGAAACCCGATATCATCTTAAAATAGATAACCACTGGCTGCATATCTCTAATAGAACTGATACAAGCTACAGACACACCCTTAAAAAGTGTAATGTATTCAAGCTTGGCATATTTGCAATTGTCTTTAGACAAAAATGTGTACAATTTGTAAAATACAACTATAGAATACAAGAAATAGAGCAATAGTAAAGGTGAAAGACTTCCACTTGAAAATGCTGGATGAACATCATGAAGTATTCTCCAAACAAAATGGCCAGGTGGAGATTTTGAAGGGAAAGTGTAAATTATATGGTCTATATACATTGCTGCAAGAGCACAGATCACTTTTCTTATATTCTGAACCACAATGACAAGAAAAAAAAAAAAAAAAAAAAAAGATTCCCTGAGGTGACTAATAAAAGCAGAGGCTGAGGTTCAACAGAAGGAATTGTGACTAGAAAAAGGAAGAAAAGATATACCATGGGATTCCTAGAACATCTTACTGAAGACACTTTTAAGTCCAAACATCAGTATTCCAGTATGCTCACATTGGGCCAGAGCAGAAAAACATTTAGATTGAAGGATCTGGTGATAAGAAAACATGAGAAAATGCCACCATCTGATCAACACTTAATTAATTTCAGTAAATATGAAGCTATTTTAGTATGTCAAAATATGAATATACTGTAATTATTTTTCTTCTTCAGGGGAAGACTAATTTCTTGAGGAGAAATTATGCTCATCTTTACATATATTACTGCAAAATTAATAATGAAAACCTACATCAGAGATTAAGCTAGCACATGTGAAACAGATTCTTAAAAATATTGAAGAATTATTTAATGCAAAATTTTATTTTCAGTTGTGAATGTAAGCAGATAGGCTGAACCTTTTTATGCTAGGAAAGTCGATTAACTAAATGGGATTTGTAAAGATCAGCTCAGAAACTGCAAGTACTGCAACTGTATATTTGCACAGTGCATACCAGAGTGGGCCCTAATATCACCTGCAGCCTCTAAACACTACTGTACTATTACTCTTAATAGTAATAACAACAACATTAATCTTATTGGATATAGCAGTTCCTATTTTTGTATTCACAGTAAAGCTTTAAAAATTTTCAAGGCACTTTCAGGGGTACTTTTTCTCAAAGATAAAAAAATCCCAAGTGTTTAACCATAATCACTATTGGGAAAATACATTAGCAATGTACACTTTAAAGCACTTCTGAAAAGCTACACTCCTAATACCAGGTAAATGATATATGTTTTAGAAACACTTATGAATACCTATTCACTTATTAGTCTGGCATGGCATCAAAACAGTATTGGCTAAACAATAGTGCTTCTATCATGGTTTTGTATATGGTCAATCAAGTAAACAATATGTATTTTTTTAAAAAATGCTTGAATGCGTGCTTACACAGCAGTTTGTTCAGATCCATTATGGACATCCAAGTAAATAAGTGTTCTAAAGTCCATAACTACATATTCAGTAAATACAGAGCTGCTAGTTTCTATAGAATAAATAATATGCACTATAACAATACCACAATCACAGGGGTTTATCCAACAATGTACTTCGCCACAAAAAAGATCTCACAACTTCTCACTGGCATTTTCCCCCCCCCATCATTTCTTTCTTTTGTTTTTAAAGAAAGGTGTTAAAGGAGAGAATATTACCTTTCAAGAAGCTGTTACTTTGTGAGAATACACAACCATTATGAGAAATAATAACACGGAAGGAAATTTTTTCTTGGGAGTGCCTGTAAAACTATAGGCCCTATTTCAATCTCACTGCCTACTTTGGTCACCAGCAGACTTAGATGAGTTCTGCAGTTTGGAGCCACAGTTTTACATTGATGGCATTGTTACTCTCAGTAATTGCTCAGCAAACATTCAGGAAGGGTTTTGTTTCTAACTACAAATACCACAGGAGAGCAAGCTCTTTAATAATACGATGCATACTTATATGTGGGTGAGAGCTTGCCTTTTCCAGCCATCTTGAAAGCTCTTTACCCTTTTTTCTGCTTTCATTCATGTTTTAGTAGTGCCAACAGGAAGAACGATACCCTAGAGATGAAACAAGTAACTACAGAATTGCAAATAGATAAAGGGTTAACATTAGGACATTATATCTCTTTTGTAAGAAGCTGGGAGCCCTTAAAGGAGCATGAAAAACTGATTTTGGCTACAGGAAGATCTGTGCCACAGTGGCAAAAAATCCCATTTAATTCTTCATAGGCCTTGGAGTGAAGAAAAGATGTGGATAGAGAGGAACAAAAAAGAGGGAAAGAGCCTAATAGAGAAGGCTTCTCCAGCAGAAGCCCAAGACTTAGCAATTTAGATCTTCTTGGGTGCACCAGGATACCCCATAGATATTTAAGACAGGCTTTAAATAGTGAAAATAGACAAAGTAAGGCTTTTGTCTTTAAGATGAGCCTTCCACCTGGACCACTAAAATGATGATTTTCCAGCCTCCAAGGCAGACTAGGTTTGGAAGAACATAAAAATGTCTTAACTTCTCAGAGATCGCAGAGGGTCTGCCTGTATTCCAAACAGCCTGTAAATTTGCAGCAGTCTGATATATGTACATGACACCCTTGCAAGTATTGAAATTAAATTAAAAATAATGAACTACTTAAAGTCTATTCATGGATATTCCTGGCAGGATCTATGTGGGCTTGGGAGAAAGGAAAATTTGCTAAATTAATAATTCACTTAGGAACAGTTTGCTCACTGTATGTCCTATTTAAATGTTTTCAAATGTACAGTTTTTACCAGTTCTACCCTTTTTTAGCCTTCAGCCAGCCACTGAAGTCATTTTCTAAAGGTCCAACAAGAGAGCTAAATGAATACAGCAATAATGCCCTTGATTTCAGAAGGCTATGTACTCACCGGTGTACAAAAGCCTGAGTCTAATGACTTCAGTCTCATCTCAGGGATGCTAAGGTAGGAAGGAATAAAGACCAACTGGTGTTATGATACATCAGCATTCTACTTCATCAATTGCATAGTGTTTATTCTTGTTGGGAAATACAGCACAAAAACTGCTTTGTTGACACTAGATTTGTTACTATAATCCACATTTTATAAACATGGGAGAAGGATATTTAAGAGTGGTAGAAACAATAGGACTGTATTCTAGGAAGTTTTTAGAACAAAAATAATGCATTAAATAAGTTCATAAATTTCTCTTCAATACAGCAAGAAATTGATATAGACTTATCTTTTTAATTACTAGATTAATTTTCCCCATTTAATTAATCTAATTTCTTTGGAGGGATCTTATCTATGTATATAAATACCTGATGGAAAGGTGCAAAGACAGAGCCAGGCTCTTTTCAATGGTGCCCTGTGGCCAGACAAGAGGCAATGGGTACAAACTGAAACACAAGAGTGTCCTTCTGAAGATCAGGGAACGCTTTTTTACTGTGAGGATGACTGAGCACTGGCACAAGTTGCCCAGGGATTTTGTGGACTCTTCCTCCCTGGAGATATTCAAAAGCCACTGGTACATGGTCCTGGGCAACCAGCTCTAGGTGACCCTGCTTGAGCTGGGCGGTTGGACAAGATGACCTCTAGAGCTCCCCTTCCAACCTACACCATGCTGTAATTCTGTAAAAGCTACTTATTCCAACTGATTTTTTTTAAATTGTTCAGTCCTGTCTCAAAGTCACACAACTTCCATGGAAATTGGGTGTCCTGTAACTTTTGATGAATAATGTTTCCATCCACACACAAATAAAATAGGCTCAGTTCTTATTTTTCTGTATGTTCTAAAGAGCTAAACTTAATAGCACTGAATTCCCCACCCCCCCAAAAAACTACTAAGGTTACTTTTCTGGTGTTTTTTCAAATCCTGAAACCTATCTTTGGATTTTGGTAACTATATCAGACAATGAAAGACTGAGATCTACTATACAACCCCAAAGGCAGATTTTTCATCCTAGATTTAATTAAATAGGAACATTAGTAGTATTTCATTCAGATTAGTGTAAAATTTTGTAATACAAAAATGAAGCAGGAATAGTTAATTTTAGATATACTCATCCTTATACCAATAAAACCAAATTATGTTCTGATTCCAAACAAGATAACACATATTTGCCTTTTACAGAATTTAAATTGGTGCTTAATTTTAAACAATTGCTCATGTGTTTTGTCTTACTGGTGTTTTCATAAGTCTTTTGGTTGAATGAAACCACTAAGTTGTGGGGTTTTTTAAAAAAAGTTGTTGCATTATCTAATATCATACCTGAGAAGTAACATTATAGCTATGTTTTGATCATTGTAAAACTGGAGGCCTAATCACTACATCCAGCACTGTGTGCTGTATAAAAGGAGATACTACTCCATTAACCTTGTCCAGTGAGCGGGCAGTCACACATTTGCTCTACTTCACTTTAAGGATTATGTAATTAGAAAGTCAATTAGAGATGAAAAATGAACACATAATTTTTTTTGCAACCCCAACCTAATACATGCTACCTACACCATGACAAAAATTATTTACAGACAAGGTTCTAATTTCACTACGCAGAAAAATAGACAAGATGAGCTGAGAGTCAATTTATAGCAATGATTTCATTAGTTGTCTTGCTGGAACTGGCTATGACTACTCTCAACATGAGTTTATAATCCAGCAGAAAAAAAGTCCACTTACTTTGTAGTAATGACATAGTCAAAGGACCCTCCTCAAATGTTCTGTCTCTTTCCCGCTACAAAACAAATGCAAAGTTTTCTTCAAAGAATAAAACACAGAGTCCCCCTAGAAAATTTGACAACGACTTGTTTTCTTACAATACTGTCTCTAGGCCTATCAGAAGGGAACAGGCCCTTCTACCCTGCCACAGCTGTTTCTCATCTCTCGTTATAGAAAGACACTGTAGTAAAATGTTAATCAGATACAGATTAAGCACCCTTTTGAGTCATCTGTGCTACATACAGGCAATAATGAACAAGTTACTGAAAATGAAGTAGTTAGCTTTGAAGAAAATACATTGCTCTTAAAAAATATCAGGAACTTTCTTCACTTTTATTTTTTTAAATTGCTGATAAGTATAATACATGCGCTTTTGAAATTAACATTTGCAATTGCTTATGCAACTGGCCAAAAAGCAGGCTAGTCTTTGTATTGAATACTAGATTTTGTACTTTTTCAACCATGTTTAGTACAAAGGATATCCAAGGGAAATTTGCTTTAGGATTTAAAGTAATCTGTGAAGATTTTTTTTATTTTACTGTTAGGGTTTGAAAACACTGCTGTTGTCAGATGAACTAAAATCTGCCTTCACACCCCACCCCCCAAGCCCCCGTTTAGAACTAGCAATCCAGAAATTACTTGGTTTTTTAAGAAAAACTGTAAGAGGCTATAGTCAAGACAATAATCTTTTAAAATGTTTACATATACTCTATAGCAAAAGTTTATTCACCAGTTTTTCCACCAGCTTTTTTTTTTTGGTCTATTTTCTTGTCATATGGAAGCTTATTAGTGACTCAGGATAACCATATTTTAAGGCTAGTGGGAATACTTCCATTGACATGCAGTCATACTCAAGATTTTATTAAGTATTTATATTTTTTATTTATTTATTAAGTATTTTTTCAACTCCTGAAGTGCTTATTCAAACAGAATTTGAAGCAAAGCCATGTTCAGTATCTACTGGTTTAAAAAATATGTAAAGTAAAATACGTAAAGTAAAAGATGTAAGAGAAACTACTAGGTGAACATAATGTTTCTTTAAGGCATATCATCTATTGCTGAAGATACCAAACTATTATCAGCAGTAAACTATGCTGTTACAGCTTTAATTGGTGGCTACAAAGCCACAGTAGAGGAACAAATGCAGAAACCTGAAAGTTCAAAAGATCGATAGATAAGCAGCATGTTACATGATAGTTGAAATGAGATCCTCTGAGAAATGAATCTTGTGCCACAATAAGCAAGTATCCCTATGTGATTTGAGACCAACTTTAATATAGGATTAGAATCAAGATATACAATCTGAAAAATGCTGGTAAACAGCAAATAAAGGTACCATCCTCAGATTTGGCTGTTGATTTGAGAGGTATCTTGCAAAATCACTCCTCTTCCTCCAAGACTTCCTCCCCCTGTTAGAGGACGGCAAATATAATAAGGAGTATTTCCTGTTGTGGTATAGAGCATTGCCTACTCTGGATAGCTATCTTTCGCCCCTCAGCTTTTAGTGAACAGCCAAAAATAAATAAATTTCAAAAATCATATCTTTTTTTAGAAGTGTGCATCAGTTTTACACAGGTACAATCACAAACACTTCATGCAGGATTCTAATTTTATCTATGAAATCAATCCCATACAAGAGGCTGAATGACAGGAAAAAAAAAAATAGAGTCTGAACTTATGCTTTTCGGATGTCGTTTACCACTCACTTGCTTTTTGTACATTTCTTTATTATTTCCAGCGTTCCACTTAGTGTCAAGTGTCCAGGCTGCCCTGGACACCTTTTCAGGTGTCCAATAAGCAGAGCAAGGGATCACTGGGCATGCATCACTCTATTCTGTTTTAAAGACTTGGAAGATCTGATGCACCTCTGATGTAGATTCACTGTACACATGGCTGATCCATTTTTGTGCCATAAATCCAGTGCACATCAGACTCACCATGCATACAAACACATTCTGTCTCTGACTTCCCAGAAAAGAGAAACACTGCTTTTGAAAGGTCAAGTGACAGCAAGTATACTAGTCGGAGGAACTGAGATCATAATTTGCAATACACAAACATATAGATAAGGGTGCAAAACTAAAAGCTAGAAAAGAATCTTTAGAAGTCAATACCTCAGAATAGCAAGCTATTAAAGAAAAGGCAAAATTAACTGAAACTGGTTTTTGATTTTACTAATTTGAAGATGTGCTCAGTCAGATTATTCAGCTAAGTAGTCAAAACTTCCCATCCAGTGACAGAACAATTTAGAAATAAAAGTAAGCCCTTTCTGTTAAAAGAATGGATTTCATCTTTAAAATGTGCAGCAATGCAATTGAACTTATTTTCCATTTCAGAATATGAAGGGGCTTTAAGTATTCAAAAGTTGTAAGACAGTATTGTGCATATCTAGATTTCCATTTATTCTTCCTTCCAAACCCTTTCCAAAACCTCATTGTTTCAACACGTTATTGTTTATTTTCTTTCCATTGCTTTACCTAACTCTATAGACAGATATTCTTCCTTGCTCCCTTTCTCTGCCTTCCCCAAGTGAGGAAGGGCTATTGGAAAGAAAGACAAAAAGGGAAAGCTATTAACAGCAGCTGACTTTGCCCTAGTCTTGGCCTTTACACAGATTAGTGCAACATATGGCCTCAGATAAGAGCAATACATTTGAGCAGGGTCTTACTGAGGAGGGCACACTAAAACACTACCTCTAGGTATACCAGTGAGTGGCCTTGACACACCTGAGTGCATCACTGGATTTGTGCTTTGGTCCTTAAAACATGAAAGCCTTTCATCTTTCAAACACTTTAAGCCACGCTTGTCAAGACTATAACAGCAACAGACTTTGGGAGGGCAGATGCACAAAAGGGAAGCCCACTTAATTTAGAACCTGCTTGTTGAAAAGAAGAAAAAATTGTCAAAGATTCACTTGGAAGGAAAGAACAGCTCATAGTTGCACTCATTCACTGAGTTGTACATTACCCCACAAAATACAACATGGGAATCTGTTAGACATGTAAGAGGTAATTCATGAAACATTGAGTAAGATCTCTGATTCACGCAAGTAGGCAACCAACTGACAGTAAGATACACCTGCTCTCCTCTTCTTTCCCAGATGTTTGATAGCTACCCCTCTGCTGAGATGGCTGTCGATCACACAGTCAGCAAAAGGGAACATATGCTGCTCACTCAGCAACTCCAAATCACAGCCTGGCATCTCAAAGCAAGCCTAGTCTTAAAAGGTGTTTAAATTAAGGTGCTTGATAGTAAACTGGAGCAGCTGGGGCATAGCCACCTATTCTCTTTTGTCTTCTGTTACAAAGGTGATAACCTTGGATAGAGGAATGAGATAGCAACAGCAAAAAGCTACAGGAAGACTCAGCAAATATCATCTGCTAGACACCTTAGACCTACTTTAGGATATTTTTTCAAAGTGGTTTGTAAACTCTTTAAACTTTTAGAAGAACGTATTTTTAACTGATGGAAGTATGACGCCTATGCGAGTGCAGCTACATACAGTATTGCCAGGTAGAGTGCTAGCATTCTGAAGCCTTCAGACTTCACTATTTTTATCACTCAGCTGCTGCATTTGGTCTGATCTGTCCACAAAACTTTGTTAAAATGGCTTCTGTTTATTTCTTTTTTCTAGATTACATGCCTTTTTCTTCCATCTGTAGTCTCCACAATTAAAACTACAGGAGGCCCTTACATTTAGTATGAAGAACCATGCAGATATCACCTTTCATCTAGGAATTTACACATAGGGAGATGTTTTCTGTATTGTCCCTCAAATACAGTTCTCACAACTTTTGAATGAGGCGGGCAGAACCACAAACAAAACCTTAGAGTTTACCTAAACAGCCTGGCACTCTCCTACAAAGTACTGCTAGATCTAAAGGCAATTTATTACTAGAACAGCTACAAACAAAATCAAATACTATGTATTTCCCTCCTCGTCCTTCTTTACTGACAAATTTACTTCTAGAACATAAAGGAGTGAAGTGAAATCTGATTTATCCTTTCTATAATGCTTAATTGATTGGACACTGGTAAAACTTCAGGTTCCCAAAGGACAAAACCATTCTAATTTGCATGCTGGTTAGTCTGATGGGGCTACATAGCCAGTGTATGTATATATTAACACACAAACTCTTGCCATTTCTATTAATTCAATGTGTAACAATATATATTTAGCTGATATTCAGATTTCATGTTTATAACTTGACAAATTAGTTTAGTGCTGCTGTGGAGATAGAATCAAACTGCTGTGTTTATGCTGTGTTGCCTCTTCAACTATGACTGTATAAAAACAGCATTTACTAAAGGAAATGGAAATTCATTTTGGTCATGAATGCTCTGCTCAAGTAAAAGTTCTGGAATTTAAGAAGCACTTAGTTGCTGCATTAGGCCATTTAGGATGTTTCAGCGTCTCAATTGACTGTAATACCAATCTGCTCAAGTGCCCTGTTAATGACCTTCCATCTCACAGCAAGCTCAGGAATTCAGTGTTTATACTTTTTTTTTTTAACCATACCGTGAACAGACTGAAGGACAGATCCTTCTTTCTCTCTCTATTGTGGCAGAATGGTGTAAACTGTTAACATTATTTCAAACAAAAAACCCTAACCTTCATGCCTTTTAATGAAAATTATCATTGGCAAAAGGTAGGAAAAGGGAACCACTTAAAATTACAGGGTGTTAAACATTAAGAAATGTAGAATTTTTAATGTTCTCTGTAAACAAAAAAAAAATTTGTATACACTAACTTCCATGTTGCAGCATGAAGCATTCCTAGTTTTGTGTTATTGTTCTAAATGAATACCTATGACATAGTAATATGACTCTAGACTGAGAAACACCACTACCATTTCCCAAAACACTCTTCAGAATTTTAGGATAAGTAGTGAGCAATGCAATATATATTTAGAGGACTGGATCTTCAGCTGATGCCACTGGCATAGCTTCACTGCAGTCAAAAATTTTAGTCATTTTCACGAACTTAATACGTGATCCTGAATATCCGTTTTGTTAACAAACATGAATATTTAATCATCTATCCTGCCAAGTCTTCACTTCATCAGCTGGACAAAGAGCATGAGAAAACTTTCTTGAGCAATGTCATTAGCACTTGTCTGCATTGTTTACATTTTATTGTGGCAGTGTCTAGTAAAAATCTCAGTTACAGTATTCTGGAAAATACTAAAGCCAAATTCCATTTTTTTATCTTTCTTCACAAGCCTCAAAAGAAAACTACTTACAAGTTTTGCACTTTTTGTTTCTACCAAACAGCAACATGTTCCCATGAGATTTCACACCTATATGCATTTTCTAAATTATCATGAAGAACACAAATTGGAAAGAAAAAAAATCTTCTGATACTCTGAAAAGGTTCTAAAAGCTGAACACTAATTATAGAGAACAATATAGAATTTAGAAAATAATCGCTCCTCCTCTGCTCCTAGTAGAAATTTCAGAATGTAAAACACTTCACTTTTGTTTTTAGAATTTTGGGTTTGCATATCCAGGAGAGTAAACCATGCCTTTGGAAAACATGAATTCTTTTAGGATATCCATTCTTAAAACCCTCAGTGGGCTATGGGAACAGTACCTGTTCTAGGATAACAGCTATCGCACAGTACTTCACATGCAGTTATGGACAGATTAGGGCCTTTACTATGTTGCACCATGACAATCAGACATACGTAAGCATACAGTTAGAGCCTTAAATTGTGGCTGTTAAATGAACTTGGTTCAGTTTCATTTTCATCTCATTCATAACACAGATCACCTCAGCCAATATGTCTAGTTAAATACCTGGTCTCTTAATAATGCTAGATAGCAAATACCGCTGCTGAAGTTAGTGGGAATTACATGGCTACAGTCAGTCTGTACAATCCTGTTACTACAGACTGACTGGAATGTGAATTACTGTGTTCATGTATTAATTCTATCAGGAAGAACATATAGAAAGACTTAGTTAATACCACTCTAGTTAAACCAGTTTTCATTTTTCAAAATGCTATTTTCAACAAAATACTCTCTATTAATATGTTTTTTAAATGTTTAACACAAATTTCTTTAAATGTACTCTGGAGAAGAGTATATCAAATATTAATATCTCTTATGAGTTCAATGAGTTCATCAAGACCCTAATCCTCATTTTTAGCCCATTAATAGACTCTTTATGAATACTATTTTATGGATTTTCTCATATTATATTTATTTCTATCATTGTGGAAATATGTTTCCAAAGTGCAGTAAATTGTTAAATTACTCTGACCACAACTGATAAGAAGGTCTCAAGCAAGGCAAGGTAAGAAAATAAACCATCTACACTTAAGACACCTAAGTACTGATTTTATGAAGGGAAATTTCATGTCAATAAACACAAAGTACCTGATCAGATTCAGTCAAGCTTGGCTTTAGTATTATGGCCACACCTACAAATACAGGATTCCATTTCAGGCACACCATACAATGAACGAAACTGACTTACAATCCAATTGTAATAGAAGCATTTAGTAAACTCCCTCAAAAGTAGAAATCTCCATAGAAAGAAATTTTCAAGTAAGTAAATCCAATATGTGGATATTTCTGAGAGTACTGCAGAAAGGAAGCCATTTTCTGAGCACAGCAGACGTTAAGCAAGCTTTATAAAAGCCTAGGAAATAAGCTATGTACTCTCGAGCACCATCTACTGACATTAAGTATTTTCCTATTTACAGAAATGGCACTCAAAGGTGTATCCAATTGAATCTTCCAAATAGCTCTGAAGCAACAGACAGAACTGACAGGTTTGCTTGTACAATTTCTTGGCACAGAAAGCTTACACCTGTAACACATAATGAAGCCCACTGTGCTGCAACAACAACAACAAAGTCTTACGCAAACCATTGCACTGTTGGGTTCATCAGCTAAGAACCTCCTCTAGAATGAACCATGACTTGAGGGGATTTGTTTTAGTAATAATCTAGCCCTCTAGATTTTTATGCATTGAGAAAGACCAGTTTGGAGGGGGGAGACATTATAATGGACCCTGTGTAATTTTTTAAAGCAGAAACTCAAGCAATGGATTGTTCATTTAAAATTTAGAATTTTCACTTAAAATGCAACTAAAGTTACAGCAGTAATATAAACTGTTCTTTCTATTAAAGTATTAAAACAGTAAAAATGGCATAAACAAGGTGGAACTTAATCAAATGTTAGTTTTTAGATATACTCAGTGTTGCATTCTTACTAAGTGTTTTATAAAAGCAGAAACTTCATTTAACACATATTTCTACTACTTTAAATGGAATAACAATTCTCAGACTTTTGAACCTCAAGTATGTTTAACTTCTTCTAGTGTCTCACAGCCCTGCTATGAAAACTATCTTAACCAAGCAGCTAAGAAACATTTAGTAGAAACATTAGAAAATTCTGATACCATGCTGTCCAGATTTGTCCTGTCAAGTCTCTTCTTTCCTTATCAGTAAATAGTAAGAGAGACTGGTCTTAAAGCTGGCTCCCAAGCCTGGATGTCCCCTTACTTGCAAACCAGAATATGGAGAAACAAGGGATGGTGGAACTCAGAAATGTGTATTCAAGCCTGCTTCTTGACCAGATTTGGAGTTGGGATACAGCTACAGAAAACACCCCAACCTAGGATCACTGTTGCTGAGGAATCCTGAACATTTTTTCATTACCAATCAGAAAACAAAACATTTTGGAATTTCCTGTAGAATGAAAATTCTTAATACTTTCCATTTAAGAGAAATGAAAATGTTTGTGATTAGTTTTTCTGTAAAAGAAAAGTTTGCTTTCTCAGCTCCTTAACTTTGCAGGCACAGCCCAAAAATCCTCATTGCCTCATTTTAAAATGTCAGCCTTAATATTTCCAGACTCCTCTAGAAAAGCAGGGTTTTCTTACTTAGAATACATCTTTAGGCTTCCAAAGCCCAAAATACTGATCCTCATACAGCCACACAACACCCTGCCGTTTGTGGACTGAGCTCCGTGGCAGAGAGCACAAAGCACAAAGCCTTTAAACCTGAGGTAGTCAACTGGACATTGTTTCCCCAAATCCTAAAAGCCTTGGTTTAGGCATCTTCCGGTGCTTTTGTTAGCTGGTTTATGTTCGTGGGTTTGTTTTTAGCTCTTTCTGCTCACTGAAAGAGGCCGACACTGTAACCTCCCTCATCTGCCCCACCGCTGAATCCGACCTCAGGAAAGCATCAGGCTTATGCAGCTGAGGGGAATGGGGACAGAGACTGCCCATTGCCTTGGGAAACCACTGCGGCACTCTGCTTTCATTTGTAAACCAAAGAACTGAGTTGTGGTTCGGGAGTTTTAGGGATGCATGTGACGCGGCGTGGAAGTATTTCTAGCCTGGAGGAAATGAAGCTCTTTTAAGGATATTCACTGGCATCTCTTACAAGACTGTCAATCTTACATTCGCTCCCCATGTCATCATTCCATTATTCAAACTTGTTTCGACATGATATTAATTTGTAATTTCATGCAATACTTGTGTTTCCATAACATTTACAAAACTATCATCCACTGATAAGAGAATCTTCACATAGGCCAACTCATCATGCAAGTAACTCCGTTTCTGACCTGTTTCTCCTTGTAGACTATTTAGAGCATAACTAATCTTAAATCCTATTAAATTCATCCAGTAAGCTCATATTTGCTGAACAGAAAAAATTACTAACACTTGCTGGAAGTTAAGCAAGTGGTTGATTGTTTGACTGAATTGACACCTCTGTACCATCTTTTTATGCTCAGTTTAAGTGACTACTTCAATGTCAAACAATTTTAGTACTTCCATTCAAGTATGAAGGCTGGCATTCTTCACTGTTTTCTATGTACAAAACAATTAAGTTTACACATATAAATGGCTACTTGAAGTAAATTTTTTCATAGACAAGAGTCATTTCTCCTTCAAACAAGCAAATAAAAACTGAGTCGAGAATGCAAATATAAGTTGACACATCACTATTTTAGAGAATTATAGTAGAAAATTTAATTACAAGTGAACTTCGGCATGATTTTTGCAAGCAATTGACAAGTTGCTGCAATTTCTAGGACAAGAGAAAACATTTTGAGATAGTGGAAGTATTTACAAGTGTTACTGCATATAAAGCATTTATGATGCCTACACCAAATTACAATCATGTCCTTTTTTTGAAAAGAAATATGTGTAAGTAATACATACATTGGCAGATACCTGGCTTTAGAACAACAAACACATCCTACACAATAAATTAAAACTATAATACATAAGGTATCCACCTGAAATAAAGTTACCCTACAAGGTACTCTTAATTAGCCAAATATTTTTCCCAAATATGACACATCAGAATAAAAATAGAACCATAAAAGAAAATCTACATATGAGCATAATGAACACACATGATCTGGCTTTTTATGTATAATGGTGTGGGAAATAATCTGTTGGGGTTTTTTCCAAAAATGTATTTTCTGAAAAAAAATCATTGAAGTAGATGTTTTCCATGAATGTTCGTATCAATTATTCAGCTACAGATATTGAAAAATACTTGCTTGCCACAGTTGCTTGCCACAGTCACTTCCCTCCCCAAAACATCAAAATGCCTTTTGAAAAATTAGTTTCTTTGAATGTGATTTTTAAAAATGATCCATTTTTAAGAACAACTCCAGGCAAGGTATTCTGACAATGATAAGCCAAAGTTTAAAAGTTTATTCTGTTTCAGACCAGAAGTCTTTTTTAAATTTTCAGATTGCCAGACTGAAGAAATCATTCATTTATAGGTGTTTAAAAAAAAAATGCACTACATTTAGTATGACCTCCTATTCAAAAAGACAACCCAAAGATACTCCCCAGCAGCTTGCAATTAAAATACTAGGAGGCTCTCTGCAGTGATTGCTGTCTGAGCTTTCAGGCTTCAGCTACTCTTCCAGGGGAACAGCTGAAACTCACTGGACTTCAATCTCTGTAGGGCACCCATTATGTCCACAGGCCTGACCTAGCACCCACTAAAATTCAGCTGGATAGACTGTACAGGGAACTTTTTTTTCTTTAATGCTGTGCACCACTGCGATTACGCTGAAATCGGAGCATCAGTTAGTTACACTGTGGCAGTACACTGTTTCACTGCAGTGAGACAAACCTCCAAATGACTCGTTGATAGCTCCAACCAGAATAAAAGTGAGAAAAGACATTGAGGTGGTCTGATTCACTATTTTGCTTCAAGTACTTAAACTAAGGAAATTAGGACCTAGACTGAAAATCAACAGACATGGAAAGGGGCTTTTTTCCCTACTGTCATATAAATTGTTAAGAAACAGGTTGTAGGATGCTTGAGGTCACGAATCAATTATTTGAAACAGGGGTAACCTAGCTTCTAGGTCTAACTTCAACATGTGCTTTAGAAAAAGGGTACAGCTTCATCAGAAAAGCCAGAACAGATTCCTCATATTCATAGCCCTCCCTCCAAACCTTTTCCCCTTCACAACCAAGTCCTCCCTTTAAAAGTGAGAAATACAATTAAGTAGTCCACTCTATTCAGAGCAGCAAGTCTGAAACAAAACAGGCCTCATGGGGCAGGCTACCCAAGTCATCATACCACAGAGGTGTCCTGAATACCTGTCAATCTTTTCTTTGGGAAATCTTGTAGGCAGGTATTTGCTGGCCCTGAAATAAGAATCCAAGTCTCCATCGCTTTCAAGAGCTACAGCTAGTACCCACTTAGAGGAATTTTATCAGACTTTATCACTTCAGAAGTGATATCATTACAGGGCTATGAAGCCAAAGGAAAAGCATCTCTTCCTGTAGTTGAATCAAGTCTTTCATTTTGGTAATACTGCAAGTGCACCGAAACATACATTCTGGAAGTCTTAATAAACACAGTTAACTTTTTTCCAAAACACTTTTTTTTTTTCCCCTTTGTGAAAGGAAATTTTAATCACATCGTCCACTAAATAAAATGTACTTGAATTTGAATTTTTAATCATAACTGGAAAATCAATAATCTGCAAAGTTTGAATATGACTCCAAAAAACATTTATTCATCTACTAAGATGCATTTATTTTTCATTAGGTATTTTTATTTGCCACATTCTTATAGCCCTGTTTTTCGCTTTCCTCTCCACAATAGCTTTACTCCTTTCTAAATTCCAGCACGTGAATTATTTCACCTAGGATTTCCCTCGTGATTCACAGATAATATATGCAAACATTACCATGAAAATATCAATGTGACTTTTTTCTTTTTTTCTTTTTTTTTCTTTTTAAAGAACTCTGCTTTATTATTATGTGGCAAGTATATTGCTGTTATGGGAGCAGTATAAAAGGTAAGCCAAAGGGTGCTGAAATAAATGACCAAACATCATACCTATCCAAGAAATACTAATAAATATTAGGTTTGAACAAAAGAGAGTTCTGACAGTCATCAGACACATGGGCTAGGTGCACATTTTAAGCCATTTGATACATTTTAATTGTCAAGTCTTTGCTGAAACATGGGAAAGCACCATGCTCTCCAGCAACCTATTTCACAGTCTGCATGTCACAGAAGTTTGGGGAAGAATTGAAGTTTCTACATCTTGTATTTCTGGAATCTTTCTAGTTCTATTGTGAGCTGCATTGGTAAGGGTTCATCTACTGTTTCCACTGATGAAAAGCACACATTGCCTTTGCAGTTTGAGGAGCTGCTATCTGTACCATAAAATAAGTACATCCTTTACTGCCATTGGAGCAAGACCACTTCTCATGCTTCCGTTAGGGATACTGATAACATACCCAGAAGCATAAACCCAGTAGAAAGTAGCAGAACTGAAGCTCCAAGTCATTTAGGTCCTTTTGAAAGTTGCAAATGTGCCTTTTTGGGGAGAGATGTGAAATCTTTTCACTAGTCACCGACATTGTCAAACTCCATTTTGATAGCTATAGTACAACTTCTTTTGTAATTATTGTCCTGTGTTGACAGTTAAACCTTTCCAACACCACATCAATTAAATTTCAAGATAAAAGATGATAAATCATACGTGGGTCAAGAAGCATGCAAAAACTAGCTTCCAAACCAAGTCTTATTCTGTAGAGGCTAAAATTGCTTTCCTAGTTTCCAAGTACAATTACTTGTGCTATATTGATAGCTAGCCAAAGAACAGACCTTTGTTTTTTAAAATTTATATTTATCATCATGCTCAGTCTCAGTAAATTTCAAAAGCACTTGTCATATATTGCTGTGTATGTCATACATACATTCATTTTTCACCATGACACTACCTGAAAGGCACTTATGGCTCAGAACTACTACATTAACCTAAACGTAAACCAAACTTGATCATAAAAGAACCAATTGAATTCAAATCAACTCACTGCAAAAATAATCATTTTGTTGGGCTCTGCAAATGCACTGGATACAGGGATAATAAATATGTTAATAATTTAAATCTGTACAGATTGCGCATGTCAGAGTGGCAACCAAGTGAACCACTTTAGCTCTGCTTTTATTTTCTGCTTATCTATCCTCATTATGGGTCTTACCTGAACCCAAGGTAAATAAACTATCCCCAGAACATCCACCCCAATACATTTGTCTCAAAAATTAACAAGAATATTGCCACAAGAATCTTCTAACACCCTCTTGGGGTGTGCTTGGCCTGCTTACTTACTTCAGAGCTTGTTATCAAGCATGTCTTCACTAGTCAGAGTGGTAAGTCTGTCCTACAGCACAGTTGTTAGGAGTTTTACTTTTCCAGGTCCTGAGAAAATAATTAATCCAAAGTTAGCATGCAGTACTTCTGTTTCCTGGGGTCAGCATGCCCACAGGTCTGAAAAAACACTCGCCAGTTGCTTCAGGTCAACAGTTCGATCTCGCTCATCCATTCTGCAGTGAACTGCAAGCCTGCAAGAGCAGAAGTGGGCCCTGTGCTGTCAGGATCTTCTTGATAGAGCTGCTGCTCACCAGGCTGAGCTTCTCCTTTTAAAAGCCAGTCGTCACAGTCTAAGTGTGGAGAACTACTCTGTTCCATAATAACTTATCTAGGGAAGAATCTGCATATTGTAATCTATAGCCTTACTACGAATTATCTGAAATCTTATCCACCATTAGAATCACTCATGACAAGTGTTTAATAAATAATTGGCAGAGATAAAAAGAAACACAAGACCGTGTTTACTCCACGTGCTATATACACCTGATTCTTTAAGTTGGCCCATTATGGCATGATCAGGATGAGTGGCTGAATGTAGGTCTGACCAGTCTGTCAAAGACAGAAGACTTCACGGGTTATGCAGTAGAAGATCAGAGGAGAAAAAAGACCTCAGGGAAAAGAAGTTAGGTGCACTTAGAAGCTGAAGGTGTATCTGGGAAAGACCAGTACATAAAGTTTTGTGGATTTATCCCTGGCCTTATGAGACAAGGTGTGAGCCAGCTGTAACAAGGTGGTTTTCCCCAGTTAAAAAAACCAAACCTGCACTGCCTTTGGCATAACCCCCAACTAGAACTTGAGTGAACGTAAGCTCAGCACTGTTCATGACCCCACTTGGAGCTTTTAATCAAGCATGAGGCTTTTCTTCATTTATAGTCAAATAATTCAAACATAGATGCCTTGTCCAAAGAGCAGTCTGCAATCAGATTTAAGTTAGAAAGATAGCTCCCAGCTATTGTGCTGTATTTCCACAACCACTTCAATGTAGGTGAGACATACAGTTTCACTGATCACTCACACTTGCAGCTTTCATTACTGCTGAAACTCACTGAGGTTTGGGACTCTGGTCATTGGGTGTCTTGTAGGCGCATAAGCATGTGTGTACACACGCATACTTGTAGTAATCTCAGCTTTACAAATCAATCGTACTTCACTTAAGTGAGCTGTTGCTACCACACACTGCTAGCTGGTAATGAAGCCAGTCTTATCTACTACAGCAGCTGTCATTTCTGCCGCATGACCTTCTTCTACCAGCTTTCAGGCACCCAGATGAGAGCTTTTCTTACTTGAAACTTCTCAATCTGGCTGGAGAACCATCCAAGTCATCATCAGTTGTCAGCAACCTACACGCTAACAGTTCCCTTGAGCCTGCAGGCCTGTGCGCTTTGCTTTCATCTTTCTCTGGGGCTCAGCTGCTCCAGATAATTAGCCAACAGAACCACAGAGTGCAGCCTAACAAAGCAGTTAAGGCGATTCAAAGGCCAACAGACACGCTAAGAGACAGTCGAGCCACACATTCCCACTACTTCCCTACCACCATCTGACCCCTCAGCAAGTAGGTTAGAAAGCCACCCCAACAAACAAAAGAATGCAGTAATCTCCCCCAAACTAGCTGGTGGTAAGATTAAATAAGTATTAGTGCCAGGAGAAGCACAAAGCCAAGCCGGAGAGGAAGGAAGCAGGAACATCCCTTTCAGCAGGGGTTAGCCTTTTGATTGGCCTTATCTGCATTGTCACACTGCGGTTGGAGGGGTGTGCTTCAGGAGCAACTGAGCAGACTTAACAGCTTTCTGATGCCAAAAGGAGCAGTCCCATTCTCCTCTCCCTCGCATTCCAGCTCTGGCACGTATCTGACCCCTCAGAAAACCGACTCATTAATCCAGCAGAAAGCTATTTGCTTTTTTGGTTGGGTTAGTTTGCCAGTGGTTTAATGAACTGAATTGGCTCAGAGCACGGTCAGAGAAGCACCAACCAACAAAGCAGAAGCAGGGGAAAAGCACAGCCAGGAGAAGGGGAGGACGCAGTGCTGCCCCTTCAGCACTAGCCAGCAGGCAGCTCAGCCATCTCACCCCAGTGCACTCCCAGTCACCCAGCTGGCAGCTGGCCAGCTCTCGCTTTCCGAGGGAAAGCAAGCCAAGAAGGACGTGTTTCTACCTACCCAAGTGGCAGCTCTTCCTTTTGGGACTAAAGGCATCCTGCAGCACAGCTTAGCACCTCTTAGTCATAGCAGGCTAAGATTTATTGCCCAGCACACCTTAGCTGAGATATGGTCGGTTAAGATTCACCGCATCTGCTGAAACCTCACGGCTCAGCTCCACCACCAAGCCTTCTGCTTCAAGACCTGCTTCCTCTCTGTAGCCCTCAGCCCCTTGCAGCAGTAGGCCTGGAAGCCCTCCCTCGTTGAGGGCCACAGGAACTGGCACTGCCTCCATCCCCCACCTCCCAGGGTGGCCTCCCCTCCCTTCAACACCTCCTGCTCCACAGCCCTGTCCCCTTCCCGCCCTCCACCCATAGCTGCACCCGGCAGCGGGTGCTTGATGCCTCAGGAGAGCGGCCGTGATGCTGCTGCTCAGACACCAAACACGTACTGTCGCGGTTTGTTGGATGACTTGAGTTTTCCAGGTTGAAAACCACTTAGTTCGGTTCAGAACTGACAGACGAGGCGGACAGGAAACAAGTACCCTTAGGCGGTCACCTTTATCAGGTTTGAAAATCTGACAGTGCTTTTGTATCAAGTATTTTTTTGTATTAAGTCTTTTCATTGTGGTATGGAGAAACAATCATGACATTGCAAGTTCCCTCTTCCAGTACTGACAGAACAGAAGACATATTAAATACTATATCTAGATTACATTTCCATCCTTCAAACAGCTTAAAAATTGTCATTAAAAGAACATTAAAGAAAACAGAAAAAATCAATAAATACGCAGATAAGTAAATGTTAAGGCCATTATAGATCTTTTCTTAAATACACTTAATAGAAAGCCCTGAAATGAAAGAGAATTAATATTGTGGAAAACAGTTTGAAAATTAAAATCTTTTAGTTCTGCAGTAACTGTAGGAACATATTACGAAGTTAGGCAGCAATCATATGCATAATTAAAGAAGTGATTATATGTATATTTATACCATCAATGCATAATCCTCAATTTGTTTAACATAAAACAGAACATCAAGGAAACGAGAATTTAAATTCCACTTGTTTAATATGGAACATTAAGTACACAAAAAATTGCTTGTAATTTTAAACGGTATAACTTGAACAAAATTTCAAGGTGGAGAATATTTGGGAGGAAGTAATGAGTAAAAAGAAAAGGAAAATATTAATATTATGCTTAATGAACAGAAACTTCATTTATAATAATTAAGGAGTGGTATGCTCCCATTTCAAATACTTAAAAAGAAGGTGATGCCAATTAACAAGACATCTCTTCATTTTATACAAACAAGATAGATGTGAAAGTTCTTAAGTATTCACACAGAATTTTTGTCTGGCTCCAGCACATCAGGAAACATGCACAAACATCTCCCTTACACCATATATGTCTCTAATAGCAATCATCTCAGAAACGTTAGCTTATATTCAGATTAATAACAGGATGTATTCTGTGTTTGTGATGACAAACTGGGGATTTTTGTGCTATACGTTCAAGTTGATTAGTACACTGAATGTGATTGAGAAGAAGTCTTCATCTCCTTTTTGCCCTCCTAGCCCAAACAGGGAAGTTTGGGAAAACACAGCGGACTCACTGTAGAAAGGAATGAAAAAACTGCCTGTTTGCAGAGGGGGGTCTCTGTGAGGTGCTGCTGAGGAGCAGCCAGACCTTCTTCACAGACTGGAGGAGCCATGGTCAAAGCTCTGTAATTTTGAGAAAAGGTGATCTCTACTTCCTGCTAAGCACTGAATTTAATGGACCCAGATATAGCGACACCAAGTCATTCTTCCTCCAGTCTCAGCCAAGAGCTGTGGCAAAGATTATTCCTTCGTATTTTTTTCTCACAGAGTGTAGAGCATACTCATCTATTTCGATAACAGTATTTACAGGGTTTTCTTTTGGTTTCTTTAGAAATGGTACCCAGCTGTCTTGAAGGCAGTTTTTTTTATATGTGATTGGCAGTACTCTCAAGACCAAATATTGAGCTGTTCTAAGAAGGAGTTAAAGAGCTATCATTGTAAATGTAATGTTCTGTCTTATCAAGAGTTCTGTGGTTAATTGGATACCGGAAATAGATATTAGCCCATATTGTCAGTGTTGTATGGACTTGATAGGATAAGGAGTCATCTGTCATCAAAATTAAAGGTATTACAGAACTTTCTGCACCCTTAATTCTGTTTCTCAAGGGATTCCAGCTCTCCACTGACCCTTCAGCAATCCTTCTGTGCACAGATACCTACTATAAGATATTAACAGTCATCTGCTCCTGAGCAGGGAGGAAATAATGTTGTGTACAGAATGTGTGTACTCCTGGTGAAGGAAAAAAAACAATACTAAGTATTTAGCCTTTCATTTTCTTACTTTTCAGAGTTTGCATTAAAAAAATGACATATATAGTCATGCTAAAGTTGTAATATTTGAGGGATTGAGGTGAGATGAGTATGAAATTTGGGGTTACGCAGCATGTGTTAATGTTTGAAAGTACTGTAATTTAACATTTAACATTCCATGTATATTCAACATTATCACATGAATTATTTTGCTATCTTAATGTTTATTCAAACCATTACTATTTGTGCCACAATTGCAGAAAAATACGTTTTAAAATACCTTCTAAAACTATCTAAATACCATAGCATTTGTTACTTATACATGTTGAGGAGTTTTAGAACAGCTAATACTGTATTATTGCTTTGTATTATAGGAAGAGAGTATCTCTATTAATTGCTTACTTAGCATTGTATGTTTCCTCTGATTCTAAAGTGTTACTCAAATTAGTCCCTCTGGTTATCATTAGAATGGTGAGAGCCTGAAAAATCAAAGCTGTAGTGCAAGTCAGTGTCAGTGACAGCTGCAAAAATGGTAAGTCAATAGAATTAATAGAAGTATTTTTGTGCAGAGAAATGTTATTTTTGTATAAACATATAAGCAATTTTAACCAAGTTTATAAGTAGAAAAATAGTAAATGCCATTTTCTGATAGGATGTATGAAGTCAATCACTCATTACAAAAAAAAGTTTTAAAGTGTTTGTCATTTTAAAATATTTAGTGCTTTAAATAATTAAAACCGTAGAAATAGTGAAATAACTGATACTTTGCTTATGCATTACATGTTAAAAATATTTTCAAATGAGCTAATGTGGAAATCTTGTCAGTGCCCTGTTATGACATTCATTTATTAAATTGCATTATTAATGCACTCAATTTCCTGTATGTTATCCTATATTAGATATAGGATATCTAGATATTAGGTATAGGATATCTAATATATCTAATAAATCCTATATTAGATCATCGTGGTTTATCCATAAGCCACATACAACTCTTAGGCATCTCAAAGTGCACTGTGACGGTACGGACAGAGAAGATGGTGAGGCTTAACCTGCAGACTATATGCCCAAGGAGTGATAGTGTACTACATGTTATGGTTTATAGATCCTGCCAAGAGTTTGAGTTAGAGCTCTGCTGGGTTTTTTTGAAGAGGGTGATCACTGCACATCTGTGATCCTGATACTTTCTTTTTGTTACTGTAGCCTGAAAAAATATGTATATCCTCAGTTAAATATTGCTGAAGCTGTTGTGATTCAATCCACTTCTCAAATTTTTCATCATTCAGCTATTTGTCATTAGAAATCATTTATAATAATTAAGCATTGCATGACGTGATCTTGCCTAGCAAAAATTTATGGGATTGTAAAACCGGTTTTCACAGAGAACAACCCCTGAGATGATCTTAGGAATAGGAAACTCTGTGGCATGAAATGTGACTAACTCATATGTATTTCTAATGAAGTAGACTGTTACTAGTCCTGATAACTCCTGCAGAGAAGAGACTGTTCCACTTCAGTGCTATTTTAAGGTCTTATATAGAATTTAAATATTCTGCCTGTCTTCTGCTGGCCCATTCTTTTAGGCCGCATTTCTTTTGAGAAGAAAATTTACAAATCTTGCAAATTAGTAAGTAAATAAATAATTGTAATGCATTATAAAATGTCATTTCATTTTGGTGAGTAACTATTATTTAGTAACATGAATTACACTTTTAGAATACTGCTTTTTGTATTAGTTATCCTTGTGGTTTATCTTTTAAGGAAAAAGAGTCTGAGTAAGAAGAAACCTCATTACAAGTCTCTTCTATTAAGCCTTTGCTGAGAATTTTTAGGTGCCAATTATGGAGTGTTCAGATTAGCAAAGCATGAATTACCAATGCTTTTACAGCAGTTAGTGAATATCAGTTTGAAGTAAAAAAAAAAAAAAAAAGAAAAAAATGATTCTATAAAATACTTAAGTATATACTAAGAGAAAAGAAAAACAAGTTCTTTTATGTGCTACAATAGTCTTCTTGAAAACTTAACATGAACCAATCTGTCATTTTAATCATACTTATTTTAGAAATACCATTTTGGAAAATCTAAGAATTGACACCAGGACAAGTTGTTACCTGATGTTAAAGATGTAAAAGACAATTGATATCCTCAGATTTTTATTTCTATTAAATGACAGAATTCTCAAAATAATTTGGAAGGAACAAAATGTGTTCAAACTAATGTAAGGTAAAGAAGCAATATTAATTGACATATATTGCAACACTCAATGGAATATAGTGTGAAGAGTTACACTAAGTCTGTGTGAATTCATTCGTCAGTCCTGTCACTTCAGTTTTAAGATGTGTTATCTGGAATGATTTACAGGTACAAGGGACTAAAAAAGAAGACATCACCATTTCACACCAAGGAATGTTCCAATTATACTCTGTTACCTGTATTAGCAATTTATAATTTCAAATATCTAAAGTATGGGGCCAAGGTTCTGTGTTGTTAATTAATATGGAAATGAAAGTGGTAATATACTTTGCAATTTTTTAGGATATTGAATGTGATAGGATGTCAATATTTAGCAACTGTATCTCTGGTATTTTGAAGTTGGAAATGCCTACTCTGAGCGCACACAGTATTTTTATTTATAGATTCTATACTGCAAACATTTTTCATCAAAATGGTTATATACATCAAACTGGAAGTTTAAAAGATGACGAAATGTCTAGGTGGATTGGCAAGAGGTGTACTTTCCTGAATATTGCAGTTAGGCCGGTGTTATATATAGCCAGAAATTGTTTTATCCTATGTAGGTTTCATTCAGTTTCTCTTCTGATTGCACATATCATTTAAATTCTATAATAAAAGTCAGACCAATACATCTTATTTGCTGAAGTTGTAAAAGTGTTAAACCCATATTCCCCAAAGTATCATAGATCATCGCCGAAAAGATTTATTTACCTATACCAAAGGAAGATGTCATTTCCATGCTTTCTACACTGAACAATGTAGAAACCTTTTAATAAACCAGATCTTTTCAACCATCAAGGCACACTGCTGAGAACCACTGACACTTCCACCAACTTCTGCTCCTGAGTCTTGTAGGATGTTACAGGAAGTGTAACGCTCAAGTGTGAGGTTCTAGCAGAGAAGAGCTACCGTTGAGCTTACAGGATGTCTTGATTTTGTAGATGGCTCATATACATATGAGCGCACATTCAAACTATATGACGTTGCACACTCTGTAAATTACTCCATGAAATGTTTTCTCAAATAATCTGCCATCACTCTTCTATGGTTATTGAGCTTCCTTATTATAGTAACTGCGAGGATAGAAATGAGATGTTAGAATACATGCAGACCTTCTTATCTCTTCCCAGTGTGATGACAGGAAGGAATCATTCCTTCAGCAAACTTCATGCTAGCAAACACCAGGTGCTAAGGAGTCCACAGTTCAAACTCACATTCCATGTCAGAAGATGCTTTCAAACAGAATAGCTCAGTCTAGAAAAATGAAGGCCTAATGTGTTCACACTAGATCATTCTCGAGGCACCCTATCTCAGGCTAAACTCACTCCTACAAAAACATTGTACAAACCTGCTAAAAGAATGTGATTTTACGGAAAACAAAACTGATCATTTAATTGACATTTAGACTGATAAATTGCCAACTTTTACTCATTATCTGGTAACAAGTTAAAGACAACATTATCATGTTACAGCTCAGGTAAACTTGAATTATTCAGGAGGTAAACTGCAAAGATCTGTTTGAAGGACTGGGCCTTTCCTTGATATGGAGCCCTGTAGAAAGGCATTTTGCTTATCTTAATCAGAGAAAGGTATACAGCATAAGGAAAGTATTTTCCATTTTTGAATAGAGAAAAAAAAGTCTATTTGAATGGAATGACACAGAGTTCTTTTGAGTTTTGTAGGCCTGTGCTGTAGTATTTTTGCTGAAAGAAAAAAAAATATAAATCAAAGTTGGGAAAGAACATGCCAATAGACCAAACAGAAGGAACTTACTGTACATGCCTTAAATGTCTCCTCCCTTTTCTAAGGAGCCAAATGCAGTAAAATATGTATTGTAAACCATTTTCTTTTGGCAAGAAAATATTTGTTCTCTTTATACATTATTCGTAAGGCAAAAATGGTCTCCTAACTGCCACCAAAGAACTACTGCCCTATCATTGTGTAGATCCAATAAAATGCGTAACAACCACACTCTTCTCAGGCTCCTTCTTAACTTATTGATATCATAGGAATTTTAGTGCCTGAAGACTTTGTTGGACTGGCATACGTAGAGCCTTAATTTCACTGCCCTCTATGTGATCTCCCATCATGTTTCCTGCTTGTTGCCTGTGATGCTATGAGGTTTCTGACTACCTTCCTTAACTCATTGTTTGAGGTATATACTGTGATATGAAAGGCTAATAATACACTTTTCACCCAGATCCAGCATATCGCGCATGACAGTATTCCATTTATTTTTATCTGCTCGTTCAGTCACCATTCTCAACATTATCTTCCTAGCCCTTTGCCAATTGGGAAACTGCTAGTAAGACACGTACTGGTTGCATCCTGCAGAGTGAACATTGCTATGAAGTCACAGAACTGCTCTATGAACCAGTTTCTAAATGAACAGCCATTTATCTATGTGCAAATAATGTGCTCTGAGGAAAATAAAGAGGGGTTAGCTGTTGAATTCAGAAGTGTATTGTCACAAATATGGGGCAGTTGCAACCTGACTTAACTTGCATATAATTTTATTCATACAGCATTTCTTTAGCATCATAAAGCTGGGGAAAAACAATTCTCAAATGCATAGTGGAAGTGACAGATGACTTAATGAATCTGGAAGCTATAACTGTTATTCAGAGTTTCTGTTCTCATCCCAGGTAAAACTCTTGTAAAGATCTGTGTCTTGTTTTTAAAAGTTTTCTGTCTTAGCTTCAAAAGAGTCCTGACATGAATAGCTTTTGGATAAAACACTGTTCAATTGAATTAATTCATCCCATTTAATTACTAAATTAACACTAATTCTGTTTAAGACTTGAATGTGACTTCATTAGGGAAAAAGTTGAATATACAGTGTAAAAATTTACAAATGCTGCTTTTACATTAAGAGTGGTAGACATTCTATACACCAGAAATCAGTGAACCTTTTGGAGCAACTGTCCAAAGTTTATATTTCTTTTGGCCCACTACAAACCATATCGCCAGGTTTGTGACTGAGGATATTCTGAATATATGAGATTGTTTCAGAGTATTTACTCTGATGACTGGTCACCTGAAGACCACAGAGTGTGAACCACCACTCTACAGAGTTTTATTTATATAAATGTAATATCTGTTCAGTGTAGACTAACCTGCCTCCATTCTTGATAATAAAGGGACCCGGCACCCATCTTTTAGGATCTGTGGGCTTGTGTGTATATGTGTTTAAAAGGATAGCCTATGATGCTCTTTATGTTGTTAACTGCAGTAACGTCCTGGGTAATGGAAGAGCAAACTATTCCAAGATCTACTCTCACATATCTCTGGGGAGAAAAAGAAGGATATTATTAAGGCCAGGAGACACAAATTTGCAAAGGCAAAACCACCAGAATATGACTAGGATAAATGCACAGACAAACAGAGCAAAACAGACTAAGAAGAAAGCCACAAAGGAAAACAAGATAGATCCTGTAGGTAAAATTTCATGGCCAAGGTAACACCTTTACAGCTGATTGGTGTTTCTCCTCAAGGGTCTGTGGGCACAAAAAGCAAGGTAATCAGTTTGAAAGAATGTGTGATTTTATATTGGATGTCTAAATTTTGCAGGCTCAGTCTCAAGGGAACTGCTTGTTTGGGGAAAAGTCCTAAGACAACCGTGCTCTCCTTTACAGTCCGGTCAGATGAATGAAAAGCCTTAAGCTCCTTCGAGTGCCCAGCCCTGCAAATTGTCAAAGTCCATTTCAGATGAGCGGTGGTGTATGAGGCATGTTGCAACTGCTTCCTGTCACGCTGTTTCCCAGTCAGTTTTAGAAGACAGACAATATGGTGTGCTATCTGAAATGCTATAGCAATTATGTGATATTTACAGTAACCAGAATTGGCACATGCATGTCTGAAAGTGCTGGCTAATAACCAGATTTCTTCAGTGTGCACTGTAGGTTGCTTCTGAACGCTCAGGAGAGTATAGATAGAAAATGTTAACAAGGAAATGAGAGGTCTATTTCGCATCATTCTAGATGTGACTTTCTGTAGACAATTCTAGATATTATCTGCAGACAAATGTGAAATGCTACAAGGTCACCTGGGATACTTTTGGAAGCCTATAAACTAGACAGGACATGAAATTGCTACACACGTGCTGCCTGAAAAAGCCGAGGTTGAATATGACCACCGAGAGAGTCAGCTGATAAGCACCAATATGGAAAGAGCACAGACTCAAGTGCGGTCCTTGATTAAGAAGTGATCATGAAAGAATTTGAGAGCATACACATAGAGAGAGAGTTGTTGGTAAAGCCATAGCTCCAGGAAAGACCAATTAATCTTAAGGTTAATTTGTTTAGTGAAGGGCAGGAATTTTATACAATTAAAGGTAATAGTGAAAAAGGAGTTTGAGAGACACCAGTGGAAGCAGCAGTTGCACAGTGGCACTCAGGACCATGTTGCTTACAGGCTGATGTAGCAATGAAAAAATGTTTTTATATGGGGAGGTACAGAGTAGCTACCAGCTACACTAACGTTGAGCAGTGGTAGCTGTTGCTCTCTGAAATCAGTTCCAAGTCCGATATTACTGCTTTGTATTGTTTTCTTCTTTTTCCTTGTGAGCTCTACATCACCACAAACTCTCCAGTTCTGAATATACTCAATACAAATACCATAACCGGTAATAAATAATGACAGGTTTTGTTGTGTTTAGGTAGAATATCAGATGATTTCTTTCTTTGACAAAGAAACTCCATTTATTTTTTCTGATGCAATCTATGTTCTGGAACATATGTGTTGCTGTTGCAAGCATGACACCATTTTGGTTGTACATCAGAGGTGTTCACTTTGCCAGCTCTAATGCAGTTTTTAACAGCCTGTCTTTTTGTGACATATTGCAATTATGCCAAACTATGTAATCACTTATTTCACATCGAAGTTTCAAGTTTTTGTATGATACACAGCCTTGAAACTTAAAATTCCACTACTCAGTAAAGCAATTAACTGCCTTCTGGGGGTGAATTTCACAGAAAAAAAAATATTATTCTTGAAAAAATAATGTAATGAACACAGCTCCAGAGATGTTATCTCCATCTTATTGAAGTAGATGGGAGTTTTGCTACTGACTTCAACTGAGTCAGGCTTTTGCCTCAGGACAAGCTTCTCTAATGAATAATAATGAATTACAAAGAAAGACTAAGCTGTGGACTGTCTGCTAAAAAAGTCCACTTAAAAGTTTATTATATACCTGTTCTTTTCAGGCTCTCAAGCTTACTCATGCTTAAGTTGCTCCCACGTTTTTGGATGTGGCACCATGGCCTGTTAAACAGTCAGAATCCATCCTTTTGGTTGGTGAAAGTAGTGTGTGGGATTCATAGGTATGATTTTTGTTTAGTCTGAGAAGCAAAAATTTTACAAATTGAAAATAAAAAAAGTAAGACTGTTTCAAACTCCTACTCAAAGATATCCAATTATGAAATAGTTTGCGGCATTTTCCCAACACTGAAGTCAAATGCCTTGAGAAATTTTTTATAAATCAAAAATATCTATGAAACTTCTAATATTAACAGAATAAAAATGTTTTTCCCTTAGACGTGGAGGGAATTTAAAACATGAAAGGTTAACAAAAACTAGAGAAGTGACTGTATTTCTTGGTAGAATAGTCCAATAGGGTAACATTTGTTAATTACCTATCATTCCTCAGGAATCTTTTTTTTTTTTTGAAGGGTATGAAAGCGCTTTTGAAGAGGTACAAAATTGTGAGCCGTGCCCAAAACAGGAGTGTGATAAAAGTAAGCAGATTAAGGCACTTACATCATATCAAAAGAAGTTTCTAATGATCAGGTTTAGATGGGGACCTAGTTGCCTGATCGCATACTTTGCTTTTACTTTTATTTATTCAGGATTCTTGGAGACAAATTTTAGTGGCTTGAAAACTGAAATGACATAGATTCTTTGTTTTGCATGTGTGGCTTGAAGTATTATCTTGCCTCAGCTACTTTGCACTGTAAAAAAAGTGGTCATCCTGCCTAAGCTCTGCATTTATTCCCAGGGTAGAATTCAGACATAGCCTGCTATATCCTGTTTCAAAGAGCTGTTAGGATAACTAAAATAAAACTGAGGAAAGTAATTATTTTTAATATGGCACAAACTAAGGGATCAAACTGTTAAAAATATTGTTTGAGACAGACAAGGTCTAAATTTTGTAAAAAAATACGCACACTGCAACATTTGATTTATACGTGTCTAATCTCTAAATTCTCTTTTAACTACAAAATAGATGTTTCAGAAGAGTGAGCCCAAAATCTGCACACTTCATAGAGAATTCCAAAGAACTAGCAAATACAAAACTTTCAACATGAGGTTGGTTTTGAACTTCTGACCGTCTCCAAGGCTTAGTTACCTAATTCAATACATCAGGAGGATGCTTTTCAGTCATATGCATATCATCTTGACCCACTGATAGGACTTGGATAGAATATTGCAATGCAGTATTGCCATTTAAATTGGCTAGATAAAATGGTGATCCCACCCTGTTTATATAAATGCCTAGTGACTAGAGCAGTACCCATGTAAAACATAGGAGACTTTGCTTAATTGCCATTCTTCTTCCGGTGTGAGTCAAACTCTTGGTACCAGATGTCCACCTGTATAAAAAGGAATGAGTCCGGAGAGTATATAATTTTGTAACCCAGTCAGTAGGTATTTTCCTAGAAAGGGAACTTCTAAAGACTGGTAACCATTACCTAGCTTCTGCATTTTAATTATATAATTCAATAAAAAATAAGAAACCTGGCTTCAGGAATCGAAACACAATATGCCCACTCAGATACCATGCAACCACATTCTTTCCTCCTCGCTTGTCTTTTCTAGCATCATGAATTTTCCATTTCCTTATAGTGGCACAGCTTATCTCTACCCAGTGGCCTGGGTTCATCAAGAAGGGTGTAAGGGGATAACCTCCCCACCATCATTTTGTATGTGGCTGGGAGGTAGAACAGGTTGCTTCTATCAGATGGATTCTGAGTGAGAGCTTTAACTATGAAGCTATTACATAAGACCCTTGGCACTGCCAGCCAGTGTGCTTCAGAACAGCTACAATGGCATTTTATAGGATGCCTAAACCCTTCTTTTAGTATGAGGTGAGTTGAGAGCATGACTATTACATGTGGCACTTGTGCACAGTGTGCATTGTACCTACCACAAGAGGCTCATGCACCTCACTCTTCTAAGAATAGCTGCATACACATGAAAAAGGCAGGTAAAGGTGCTTCTGCTGGTAGTAGAGAAGTCCTACAGCTACATTAGATATATGCAGCAAAGAAGAACTTGACTGTTGGTGGTAACTGAAAGCAGCAAATGATTTCTCAACTGCTACACAGGTAAATTAACTCCCAGCAGAACCTTCTAAGGGTTAGGGGGCCATGAGAATGAATTATGTCCCTGACAAACAGGCATTACCTACCTAACAAGGAAGCAGGTAATGACTGGAGCATTATATCAAATAATATGTGTATATGCAACAGACAGTGTGCTGAATCCATAATTGGTGAAGTTCAGGAGAAAGATGAAATTTTTTAACTACATTAGGTCCTTTTAGGCATGCGATGGCCATGTTATATACTCAACAGCCTCTTATCATGATGAATTTGGGGGTTACCACAAGTCTTAGGAGTGTTTGAAGTTTACTGTATTTTTTTTCAAACAGCTGCATAGCTCTTTTAGAGACAGAAAGCAAAGGGGTAACAAGTACTTTCAATTAAAAAAAAAAAAAGGTTCCGTTTCATGACTTCACAATCCCTTAGTAAAAATTATTTCAGAATCACTGCTAAAGTCCTGCCTTAAATTCCAGGCAATTCAGATTCCCAGCTGTACACAGGAGCCCTAGCCCTCCAGTCTCATTCAAGACACTGATTCAAAAGGTTACTCCCAAGTAAGAATTCACAGGCACCTGCCCCAGGCTTGTATAATTTTACCTTTATGAAATGTTGAATTTATCTGTGTGAAAATTATACCTTTAGTAATGGTACAACCCAAACTACAACAAAACTATTCCAGTCTACTCTCCCTGTGGTAGCCACAAGATTGTTCCCCCTCCTCCCCTTCATCACTAATGCAGTTTAGAACCAGATAAAATAGTCTTTGTCTCTGTTGTTGTTTGTGTCAGCAAGCTGTAATTTGGTAAAGCATGTGCTTTCTGATAATCCCTATTACTCTCTCAGAATCCTAAACTTAAATTCTCTATTTATTTTCCCTTTCAGAGACACCAGGAACCTATATTTGGAGCTTAAATATTATTTTTGGTTACTTGATTATTTTCTTCACTGTCACTAGTAACAATCTAGTCTATATTACTGTACTTGCAGTGATTGTTAAAACATATCTGTTGGTTTATCCTTGGGGATGTCTTTTTCTTGTCAGTGTGGGACCTTTATGCTCTTGCTCAGCTGACTTCATTATCAGGTTCATTGCAGCTGAAAACACAATAACCTACAATATAGAACCTGTTGTAAAGCTCCTTTCTATCTTTTGCTCATTTTTTAGTTTAGAGGTCTATAATAAATATCATGAAAATTGCTTTATAAGAGCCTCTCACCTGCTGCTGCACTATGTTTGGTACTTTATTCCTTCTTTGGATTCTTATACCAACTTAGGTGGCCTAGCCTGGCCTGCATTGTGATAGCAGAACACTATCTCTATTATAGGTAATGTTGAGAACTTAGTTCTTTTTACAAGGTTGACTTTTTAACTGCTCTAAAATTCACATGGATTGCCTTACAGCTTGGTATCCTCATGTGGTTTCCTGTTCAAAATTTGAGAACACATGAATAAAGCAATCTCCTCCCAGCTTGCTCTCCCTCACCACAATTTTCACAAGATCAACAGATTATATCAATATTTTTCTGCATGAAATAAAGATCCAGCTATGTCTCTGATCACATCCAAATCCTTTTAGCCAGGCAATTATCATTCCACTGAGTAGGTCTTGCTCATTGTGCCTTTGTGGAAGCAAAACTGAAAATTATATTTGAAAAAAGAATGTTGTTCTCAAGGCAAACATGAACTTTACACATATCAAAAAGACATTGTGCACCATGGGCTGCATAGCTGAAAGGCTATCTAGCTTACAAATGTTGCACAAACTGGGCAGTTCTGAAGGACATGTTACTCTCCTTGATTCTGAACTAGCCAGTATGAGTATAGCTTAGCTTCTCTGCACACTTGGGAAACCTAAGCTTGACTCTGAAAGAACCACAAAGGATTTAAGTTTCTCAGCATTTAAGTGAGCTTAAATACATTACATAGATATGTGTGTTACATTTTATATGTTATACATAATACATGTATATTTATATATAAGTATTATATAATATCATATATTATATATATAATAAAATATATTTCTATATTTTCATATAGAGGGAAGTGAAGCTCTTCCCCCCTTACTGTATGTTTCTAAGCACCACATTCTGTTTCTTATAGGAACTGCTGTCCAGAAGTTTCTATCACTCTAGGGATTCAGAGTTCGTCTTCTTTCTGTCCTTGAAAAGCAAGATATGTTTCAGATGCAGAAACCTTAAGAAAAATTATCAGACACAGGGGTACATGCAATCTGATAGACTCTGTCAGGGGAATTGAATGGAAGTAGTGTGTGGGAGGGAGATACATGGGTGGTGGGGGAACAACTTGTTCCAGTAGCATAATTAGGAAAGGATTCAGCAAATATTAACTATTTAGCTCAAGCTATATAACTGATAGAATCTGTGACCATGAGAATCTCAAGGAAGATGCTGCCTGAGATGCATGAAAAAGCAGAAATTTTTAATGTGTTGATGGCTTTTACAATGGTAATGGCTTAATGAGATGGATAGGAGGATGCTTTAGTTACTGTATTCACCATTAAATGAAACTGAAAACTTTGGGCTTGTACCTGTGGTTTTATCCACTTACCCTATCTATAGATGGCCATAATGCTACTGAAAAGAGGATGAGAATTTCGCAGTCACACAGGAGCCTTCAGCAGTAGCATTCCAGCTGCAAACCTATTCATGATTATAGGTACATAAAATATCACTGAATCTCAGGAAAAAAGTTAAAAGCTAACCAGAAAAAAAAAAATCTGAACTAATTCAGTTGTCAGATAAACAAAAAATCTTCATAGTGAAATTTTTTGTTTTTTCACGATGTCAGGTTCAGCAACTCAGACCTCTAATTTGCAGGAAGTGAAAGGAAGGCATTTGATAATTACAGTTTTGAAAACTATAATTAAAATACACAGCCATGCATCCTGAATTCTGCCTTCTAAGAGTGATTTTCTTAACTGTCCAGAATACACATACTCTTCATTTCCCTCTTAACTGTATTGAAATTAAGCTTCATCTGCCCAGCAGTCAGTCAGGAACAACTCTACTTGACACCTTTTTCTCATTTTGTGGTTGATGCCACCCAACACATAGTTACACTTCCTTGCCATTATACCCCTAGATCACTCTTCTATCTGTCAGTCAGTTGACACCCCTCAGGCCAGGAAGACCCATGTGCTCTGCTGATGCAAACTGGACATTTCAGTGGTGAAATGAGGTGTATGGAATCCCTCTCTTTCATTCAGTCCCCTTCATCACGAGAACATCTGAGATCATGACATATCCTCAAATGTAGCTCTGTAAAGTTGGTTTACTGTTCAGTATAGCTCTATCAGCTATACAGTACAGCGAAATATCTGACGGCTTTCATTTTTACAAAAGTATCAGAATTAAGATTATTTCTTTATTTACAAGAATAAATATTCTCTATTTTTTGGAAAATTCAACTCAGTAATGTAGAAGAATATACTATACAGATACATACATTACCCTTAATCTCATGTAAATATAGATTAGTTTATCATTTTTCTTACCCTAAAAATGTTTTTACCTCCTCTCTGTTTCAATAATTTGTTAAATTATGCTACCGGTAAGTTGCATGGAAATACTGCAGCCTGAAAGTAAATCTACAATAATTTATTGCTAAACCATCTATTGGATACATCTGAATGACATATCCTTTGGGCAACAACAAAAACACACTTATTTTAGTAGGCCAGAAGGAAAATAACTGAAGAAGGAGTCAAATAGTAATTGAGCACATTTAAAAAGAACAAGGAAAAAATCAGAAATTTCAGGTATATTACTGGAAGGAAGAAAGGAAGGAAAGGGAAGGGAAGGAGGGAGGGAGGAAGGGACATTTTTTTACCTAAAGTACCAGATTTTCCTAGAAAGTTCAGAAGACTGTTGAAATCAGTAACTTGTTCTACTTTTTTACTTTGTGTCTTTATATCTATTAAACTAAATAGTCACCTGAAGAGCAATCCCAGGTGACCTACTGCCTCTGATTTATGGCTATGGCAATGCAAGAGCACAGGCTGCACGTTATTTTAAGTTAGAGGAATCTTAAATCAGGCTCTAAATTTTTTCTGCCTTACTGTGAAGGGTAAATGGTTCCTACTGCCTCAGGTATCTAGACTATCACCACCATAGATTATACCAAAATTGTGTCACTTATTTCAGCCTGGATAAGACCCAGTCTTCTGAAGACTGAATGCTAGTTGTACTATGCAGAGCATCTCAATCTTAATTTATGTCAATGCATGTGTAAATTAATAGAAGCTAAAAGGGTTCACCATTTTATGGGTGGTACATAAATATTCAGCGCTGAACCTCTGTCTGCTTCTTTGTCTTGCAAAAAGATGATGACATTAGGCATCGACCTATTTGGAGAATGTTCAGACTCAATTCTTTAGTACATACAAAATGCTTTTAAAAAAAAGTTGATAAAAAGTATGACAGATGTGCAGAATTTTATAAAATATAATTTGAGGAGGTAAGTGAAACCTGCCAGAACCTCACACGTTTTATAATTTAAAAATGTGAAAGCACCTGCCAATGATTCACTGGAAGTAAAGCTTTCTGTTGCCAGGACCAATGCATTTTGAAAATAAAACATTTTGGGTGTAATGATTTATTTACAGCTATCTTACTGTTTCATCTCAGTCTCATAATGCTAGCTATTGAGTCACAGCCTGAAAGTAGCAAATGAGGAATGATGGACTTATGAGTGTGGCAAGCAAGGGCTTTCTACAGAGTATCACCAAGTTTTTCTTCTCACTTCAGCCCTTGTTATGATTAAAGGTTACTGTGTCTTGATAGCTAGAGTACATAAAACCTATTCAAATCACTATTGTAAATATGCTTCTGTATAACCTGCTCCCTCGGAATGCTTGACTCCTAATTATGTGCTAAAATAAGATGGAGGTGGAATTGCAGAAATTGTATAGAAGAAAATAATCCCATCTACTTCACAATAGGCCAAACTGAAGGATTCAAAGTGGTCCCTAAATCATGGCCAAATGCTCACTAAAATTTTCTTCATAAACATTTTTTTTTTCTAAGGAGCAGCAAGTCTCAGTTATTTATACTATTTCCATTAAGCCACTTTTTTCTTTTTCAAAAGATACAAAGGGAGATTTAATCCAAACATCATGGCTGCTGTAAATAAACCAACATTTAGGAGTCTGAAGGTTGTCACAGTATACAGATAGTTCAAGCTGATTATGAGATTAAGCAAAGAGTTTCCGGTGGTTTTGAATGGAAAGCTGGGACAACAGAATTGTTTGTGTTTCTAGTGTGATGTGTAATTTCTGCCTCTAGTTAGCATTACTTAGTGAAGTAGTAGTTTCATCATCTTAAAACCAAATATGGACTTTTCCTCCACCATACTACATATGGTAACTACACACTGTCAATATGCACACTCTGGGAAAGCAGAATACTCAAAATATTTTTCATATTACTTATTTGTTCAAATAAAACATAATCTTATTCCACGTTATTCACAAATGCTTCAACATCATTTTTCAAGTACATTATGAACAGTTTGTGCCTAAAGAACTTTGTTTTGTTCATTACTTAGCAAAAGGACTGATACAAGGTTGTGTGTAGTATCTTATTTTCATATGTGCACACACACGCACACACAAACACAACTATAAAAAGCTTCTAGAAGAATGATAAAGTGGGGAAATCAGACTTTAATTTCTTACCTAGGTTAGGGAGGGGTTTTGTGTCCATTTTTTTTCTTACAAAGGATGAAGTAAACATGCAAGGAAAAAATGTGACACCAATTAGGGAAAACATTGGGGAAATATAATGGAAGAGAAAATATTAATGAACACATTTTTCTCATTTTCTTCCCAATTAATTATACTTTCTCTCACTTAAAGGAAAAGTGTAACTTCTAAAATTCAAGTAATATTTTAAATCCATTTTCATTTTAATTGTCTCAGATATTTTTCCCCAAGAGCACAGCATTCTGATTTGTTTTTTCAAAAACAGTCAAAATTATCTATTTCTTGTAAAGCAAAACCATAGATCAATTTTAATACTGCTTTCAAGAAAACTAAAAACTTAGTCAAGTCATAATACAGTGCAAATGTAAATCTTTTCTTCAGGTTATGTTTGATTGAATAGGTTGTATTTTCAGCTCATCTCTGGTGATGTTTCAAAAGTTGCATACATTAAAGATAAAAAAATGTTTTGTCTTCCAAGGCACGGTTTCTACTTATGGACTCCAGTCACACCAGCTATCAAAATCACAGAAGATTTTGATGTGTTATAGCCATAATCTCTGGTGACAAACATACTCTGTGCTCTGAATTGTCTCCTTAGGGCAGATGATACAATACAGATAAACACCTAACCTACTCTTTGTAAAATGATTTTTGTGGTTCTGTGTTACAACTTGTTTCTAAAAAAACAAGCATTTAAAAATAGTTGCAAATTGTCCAAGTAGCTCCTAGAAGTGGGAGTCATCAGATCCTTTCAATCTGGCAATTTTATGGAGAAGTATTGTTTACCATCAAATTCTTGCCACTCTAGTGACTGTTTGCCAGTTTCTGATTAAATGTTTTTCTCGCATTCCCTTCTACAAACTGATCCTTCAAAATAAAGAGGTATTATGAGATCAGCGTTTAAAAGAACTGTAATCAGAATTTTCAATTAAAACCAAAATATTCCTATTATTAATAGGTTCATTCCATTTTCAGTACACAAAGGGATAACTGTGTCTTCTGAAGGACAATTACCATGACTGATTTTTTTATTTTGATTGTGGGTATATTTTTCTTATCAGTCACATGTAGCTGTATTGTTATGTTGCCACAATTTTGCAGTCACAAAATCTGACAACTAATTCTAAAAAGAGATGTTAAAATACTTCAAAAACATAAACAAACAAGCTTCAGAAATTTTTTAAACAGCTTATGCCCATGAAAAAGCTCATTTTCTAGTTCTTGTTTCATGTATTTTACAGGCATCAAGTCCAGAAACAAAGGGAAAACCACATGGTCAATAGTAAACTTTGTTGTTCAGATTTTGAATTTTAAATATAAACTTCTGAGACAAAGAAAATATGAAATGGTTTTATATTGTAAAAAAGTATATACTTCAGAAAAAAAATCATCTGTTCACATGCAAGGAACAAAAAAAAAAAAAAAGACCCAAATTGTCAGATAAGCTGTTTTTATGAGCTATTTACCCTACTCTGTTTCCTACAGTATCACAAAACGAGCAGCATTTCTTAGGATACAGCCACAAAATCCAGTGTGAAATCTGCCACACAATCCAGTAGAAGTGTTGTTTCAATTCTTCTTAATATAAATTCAGGAAGTATGTAAATATATTTTAAGTTTTAATTCTTCAACAATGTGCATTCATTATCAAAATTTAGCTCAAATCAATTTTTTTGTTACTGACTTTAAAGATATGACAAAACCTCCTGGGTATCTTTCTCACTCCATTTCTGAGCATAGCTTCCATTAAGATTAATGACTGTTTTGTATCTAATGGGAATATATATCTTAAGAAAGAAGCTGATGTAGAAGCAGAAATTTTAGAGGAAATGATGAACAATAGAGGTCATGATTACAATAATTGTTGAATGAGAAATTTAACAAGATTCTGTGAAGGAAATGTTCCTTTCTTTAAACAAAAAGGCCACATGTTGACACTAATCATATTGAGTAGACCTGCTGAAGCTGATATTCCAAAGATTTCATTGGGGACCATTTTCCAGACTAAGACTGAGATTCCTTCACTTACTCAATATAGGCTTAGCTGTATTATTCTCAGTTGTTCAGTGAGACTGGGACTCCTCAAGGTTGGATAGCTGAGTAGATGTGGAAATTTCCAAGGGCAAAGACCTAAAACACCAGCTTAACATGAAAGATCATTACAGAAGCTGCCCAAAAGTTTTCATCACCAGTGATAGTTTTACAATGTAGACAATCTAAATGATACAGTGATATAAACCACAAATATGATAAAATTATATAAATCAGAAATCAGTTTTAGCATTTAACAGTTCTTAAATTATAAGAAAACAAATTTTATCTTTACTATCTGTGCCTATATGTACTTCACAGTAGTATCCTCCTGGGTTTTGTCATTGACATACAAACACTTCAAGGATTTATTTAACTGATTTGTCTCCAGAGTGAAAGCTTGGTATGGGGCCATTGGAGTCAGATGGAGTACTGAGCATGAGTAAGATCTGATTCAGGCCTTATGTGGCTTAATTAATTTTAAAAGGTACAAGGTTGAGAAATAAAAAGTATATTCTAAATATTTTCATTTCTTGAAGTTAGAAGAACTTTTCCTGTTTTCAGCCTTACTTTTTAATCCTGAAGGCATTTCTTCAGTGTGTATACATTTATGCTAATCATATACTACAGCCATGGGTTCCTCTATCAATATGAAATGTTTTGTACTTGCTGTTTTTGTGCATCTTGTATTGTTATGTGCAATATACAAAATAATGTGTCTAACTATGCCATTTATGCTTTTGAAAGAAAAAGCAAATTACTTACTGAAGAGAATGGCATTTGCATGCATGTGTGTCAGCTTTCAAGCCATTTCCCTCTACAAAATATTGCTTTCTACACTTAGAAAATGCATCCATCCATCAGTTACAAACCATTTCAAAGCACTTTATGAATCTACAGAGCAAAATGTACTTATCTTACATTGGCAGTGTCCCAGCTGTTACAAAATTGCTATTGTCCTAATACTTACAAGGCAATTTTAGCATCAGTTAATAATTTTACAGGATAGATAACTTCTAAAGCATTATAAAATGACAGACATTAAACAATAGCAACTTAGCATTTTTTGAAACAGTTCATGACAGCTTAAAAACTAAAGTGATTTTAATGTATAGTCTACGCAGTTTTAGTTTCTCATTGACAATTCTTTTAGAAGATAAAAATGTGAAAAATCCTTTTAAATAGTGGGTGAAAGAATAAAACAAATTTATCTTTAAAAGATATTCAGTAAAAATCTCAATTAGGAATAATGTCTCAAATCTTCCTGTACAGATAGTAGGTGACAAGAATTAGAATTTATTTAGGCAGAAAAAAAATGATGGTATCATTTAATGGTAGGGTACCACAAAATAAAAAAGACATATCTATTCATTAAATCTAATACAAAAAGGAAAATACAGTGAACAGCATTTTATATAAATCAGTATGCATTATTTCTTCTCAAAAACTGTTTTCTATCAATCTTAGTTTAAGAGCTTCTGTTAAAGGCAAATTCTAGTTAAATTGTTACCTTTAATCTTGTTTAAGTAGCCATTGTGGCCAAATGTTCACTTTTTGGTTAGACATTTATAATTTACCTAATGTACAGTACAGTCTGTGATAGCAAAAGATTCGATGATGTGTAGAGTGTAAACTGTTCTAAACAAATTAAATTAATTGATATTTGAGGTTTTACTTTGGTAATAACTCAAAAGAACCTTTTCAGTGCAACTAATGTACATCACAGTGGCCTTTTTCATCAATGTACTTATTAAGCTAAACCAATTGTACCACTTGCTGTCATACAGCACAGGTAATTGACCACCTCATCAAACCACAGCAAAAAGAATCCCTTAGTGCCTAATTACTACATTCTTCTGTACTATTGAACACATTAAAGCAACATTAATGTATTGTGCTATATACATCATTACCCAGTAGTATTAGAAGGTCCTTGTACTGGAGAAAGGAGTTCTGATTGCAGTACAGCTATTTTCAAAATTCTGTCAATTTAACTTTCAAAACATGTAGTATCTTGAAGAATAGTTTAAACAGTTATCCAAAGTAAAAATTTCAATTAATATTGCAGTTCCGCTTTACCCAAATATCATGAATGTTAGAGATTTGAAAAGTCTGCAAAGTGAAGTATAGAACAGATCTTAGGGCTCACCAAAGCAACTGGCTGAAGTGGTGACCTCAGTCAAGAGGCAAATAGGTAATTCCTGACATGCTACTACTCATTTATCCCCAGATGTTTTACCTAATGGAACATTATTTACAACAACTTGTGTAGAGGTAAACCTATAGAAGTGTGTCTAAATATGATGGGAGAAAGTGGAGTTCTCTTTTCAGAGAATTCAGGTATGTGCAGCTGCCATACCCACATTAGACAAGGTTTCTTCTTCGTTTGAAGTCATGCCCTTGCTGGTTTACTCCCACAAAGAGGTCTGCAAGGCCAAATATGCAACTGAGCAGAGGCAGAAGAACTGAATTGTACTGAAGTGGGCTGAAGACAAGGATCTCCAGAAGAGGTTGTGCCTATATGAAGGACAGTCTTTCAATAAGCATCGTTGTGAAAGATTACATGTACCATGTCATCACCTGAATTCCCTTAAAGTCCCTCACTTTAAAAGAATCTCTTCCTTTGAAGTAGCCGACTGTCATGACTTCTGGCAACGCAAGATTGAACTTATGGTTACATCTCATCGTTGTGATTGTCAGGAGACTAAGACCTCAGAAACTGCAGCTATGCAAAAAATTGTATGTAACTGCAATCTACCACCTTCTTTTTCTCTTTCATGCAAAGGTTCTTGAGACCCAGCTGCTACCTTAATGTTATGTAAAATTTCTAAACCCAACATTTTTAGATGGGTGCATATATACAGAGAGAGATCACCTCATTATGAAAGAAAATAAGGTGAAGAAACAGCTGCCATAACAATTTACTCTTTTCCAAGTTACTATAGACTGTCTCATCATCCAGTGATATTACACAGTGGTAAATAAAAACAGGTTGGTTCACATTCTGGTTTGTATGAGAGGAAGGTAAATGGTATATTGGTTAAACTAAAAAAAAAAAACAAAACCATCTGTACACTGCAATGATGATGATAACCAACAGTTAACTGATGGAAATTTTTAGGAAGAACCATTTTCTGCCCAACCATTCTCTACCAATGTGTAGCTACTAGCATTTTGAGTTACTGTCAAAACCAGTCATTTCTGGACTCATAACTAGTTACCAGAGAACAGAGGACCTAGAACCACCAGCAAGTATCTGTGAACTGCCCTTAGCCCCAGCTGCTCCGACATTCCTCAATCACTATCTTAGAGTCACCAGAAAAAAACTGAAAGAGTCCACAAGACTTCAAATTGTTCATCTTCTCTAGGCTGCTTAAAAAGAATATGAAATCCTTTTGAGGATAAGGTACTTGACAAAAAAAACCCTTCTATTCTCTATCACAGCTTCACCTGGATGGAGCAGCCTCAGCCTTCTTTGGAGAAGATCTAATTCCTTCAGACACCTACTTCATTCTGTGCAGTGATTTTTTAAGATGGTCTTAGTCTGATTGTGCTGAATCCATTCTGACTGTAGAAACCATATTTTAAAATTTTCCTAGCTGAGTATATTTCCAAAACAGGTTAGGTAAGCTGTATTTTTCCCTAGGAAAGATAACAACTAAAAAGTTAAACTTCTTTATCTTACATTTTTTTTCTCCCCAGTTTCAACTATTTCTATAGCAGATTCTACATTAATAATTAGCATCTGACTCATGTCTTCAGGTAACATTCAAGATGTATTACTCACCAGTAGCCTGGCAATTTCTGCATTTCCATCATAGAATATTTACTCTGTCCTGTATATATGCTGTATCGCAACATTTATTCTTGGCAGAAAGCATCAATAGTTAATTGGCCCATACTTAGTATCTCACACAGAAACAGTGACATTTTGAAAAATGTAAGTTGTAGAGAAAAGGAGTTGATAAAATATATTCTAGAAATAGCAAACAAATTCATGCGTGGTCCAGCCAACCATTTCAAGCTCCTGAAAATGACTGTTTTATAGAAGCTGAACCTTTGTAGGAATGTCTTTTGATACACTCTCGTAATGAGAAAGAATGATTCCCTCTTGCAAGATGCACAGAACGTATTACATTGTTACTGATTTATTGTATTGCCAGCATTTCAGGCAAAAGAGGTGCTTACATTATCTCTTCCCTGCAAAAATTAACAATTGTTTGAATGCTAGCATGAAAAATAGCCATTCATGAAGTCATGAGGCAGGCAGGTCAAGGCAAAACATGGAAATCAGAATCATGTGGCCATCACAGGTGAAACAGAGTAACTTGGGTGAAGCAACGTTTTCAGTTCGAAATTCTAAATGAGAGGAGCAGCTGAAATGCATAAGTTAGCCCCTATTGTTACATAGCTTCCATAGTTACAAAGATCAGAAATCTGATCTTCAAGCAAAAATCTATTTAGACACTATGAAAAAACAGGAGAATTAATATACATTCATATATTGATGTGTACATGCATACATTTGAAATGGCAAATATATTCTAATATTTAATGTGCTTTACGTGTTCAGATTGTCTTTAGTTTTTCTGAGGTCTTATTCATTTATGTGTAAACTAACCTCTTATGAAATATTTTTTAGTCATCTGTATATATACTAATAGTTGTTTTGAATAAGGTACATAACTTGCAAGTCAAAGTAGTTGGGATAGAAGAAAACAAATTAAAAAAAAAAGTTTAATTGACAATTTGAAATTTTCAACTTCTTTAAAATGCTTTCCCTTCAGTGTTAACAATAAAGGCTATTATAAGGATAGGTTATATGTCAAACATTCAATTTTCTTCCTGACTGAAATTTTCTCATAAATGATACTACCTCTTTTGCTATAAACAAGAATGTACCTTGTTCCTTTTTAGTAAGGACCTTTACTGGTAATTCTTTTCACTGATGTACTAGTTGTATACCATACAAATTTAATAGCTCCTGGAGCAGAATGGGATTCAAGTAAATAAATCTTATCCAGTCACACTATATTAATTCCAGAAGTAAAGGCAGTTTGCATGTTTAACAACTTTATTCTGGTAATTGGAAATTATGTTACGGTGCTACATTTCTTTGTTTAGGTTTTAGTCGGTTCTTTTCTGTTATTATATTTATATAAAGGAAACTTGTAGCAGACACAGTATTCTCTTATATGTTTTACTGTCCTTTATTTTACTTTACTCTTACCCGACTCCTTTATGCTTCCAGAATAATTTTAAAGTGATGTCAGTTTAACAAGAGTAAAAACTGTCATGTTCAATGTCACACAAAAAAAAAAAAAAAAAGCCATGTTACTGTTGTGCCACAAGATATTGGGGAAGTTTCTTTGTATGTTGCTCATGACTTGCTGATGTGTTTCTCATTTTTCTTGTAGTATAAATGCTTTTTGATGATGGTTTTTGGGAGTACCTTGCAGGACCTTCTGTTTCTTTGATGTCCTTTTGGCTTTTCCTTCAAGGCCAGAGTCATTGCTAAGCTTTCAACAGGTAAATTCTATAGGTAAAAATAGAAATTTCCACTTCACATTCTCCTAAGACTAAACAGGTAGAAATTCACAAAAAGGTTAAGCTGCACCTACCACAGTTCAAAATCTATTCTGCCAGACCTCTGCTTACCCTGACAGGACCAAAAATGGTGGTTTTCTGTTTAATATTGTTTTAAATTGGGATGTCCAGAAAAAAGAGAGAAAAACAAGGTATTTGGTTTTTGTAATCTCCTGATGATCTGGTTGCCAACGATAAGTGCCTACCATATGCAACCTCAATGTGTACATTTATAAAAGGACAAATTTAATAATCACAGAATCATAGAACGGTTTGGGTTGGAAGGGACCTTAAACATCCCTGGAGGTATTCAAAAAGCGAGTGGACAGGGTACTCTAGGGCATGGTTTAGGGGCCATGGTTAATGGTTGGACTCGATGATCTTGAAGGTCTTTTCCAACCGAAATGATTCTATGATTCTATGATTCTGTGATCATCCAACTTGGCCTTGAACACTTCCAGGGATGGGGCATCCACATGATTCATCATAGCGCAGACAAGGCAGAAGGGTATAAATCACACCTACGGTGATTTGTTTGTTTGTTCCCCTTTTTCTGCATGCCTCTTTTTAATTGCAACCCTTGATTTGAAGTCAGGGAACAAGATTACCTGTAACTGGTAAACTTGTCTTTTCTGCTTGAAGGCACAGTGAATTTCATAGTATGAATGGTGCATGTACCATGTCAGATGTTCAAAAAGAGGCTAACGGCTTGTACTATAGCTATGTGGTGTCTGAGACCTGGAAGCTCCTATACATGAGACAGTTATCAAAAGGACCCTCAGGGGCAAAAAAGAAAAGAAGTTCTGGCAGCATAGAAATAGGGGTCCCAAGCCCGACATAGAGAAACTGGAAGTTGCAAGGATGCATAGAGCCCCTACCATTAAAGATCATCCTTACCACCAGTGCCACAGATCACACCTACTGTTTTCCACAGCCAAAGCTAATTATTTGGACGCTGGAATATGACCACCATGGGATTTTTCCCATTCAGTCAACCACAACAGCAACAAAACCCTTTTCAAAACATTTTAAAACTCAGTTTTCCAAAAGCATCATTATTTTCTTTACTCGTTCACAGAAAAAAAAGTGCAACAAGACCAGAAAAATATAAACAAAATTTTATTTCAGACAAAAAATACTTTTTAAAGCTAAAATGTTTAGATTTAAAAAAAAAAAAAAAAGGCCTCCTTATGATGAACATAGTCATTCTTTGGAGGAGGAGATTAAAAAGATTGATCTGGGTTTTATACAATGAAGTACAGACTATGGCCTTGTCTTCCTTGCCAACAGAGTGGAAATTCAGATGAGTGGCTTAAAAGAAGGTATTGGCCTTTGCTTGATGTTTCTAAAGTTATCTGGAAAGCTGTTTCTTGAAGATTTCCCAAGTTGGATAAAGACTAAATGTTTTACGGAGGTCTTATCATCAAAGATGAACTTATGACTCCTCATCAATACAAACCAGAGAAACTAACGGTTAGGAACCATGTGTGAATTCAGCACCTCAAATATTGGAACTCCTAACAAATCTACACATTCAGTAAATAAAAGTTTAAATTTGTTTTTTCTTACGCACTTAAAGAAAATACATTGTTCTTTCACTTTGGAACAGAATGAACTCCCTTCCTGTATTTGAAAGAAGAATGCTTGATTGCAAGTATCCTGTCCATGACATTCACCTTCTCCTTTATGAAAGAAACACTGCACATTTGTAACAGTAACTCACAAGGTCTTGCGGATGGTACACCACATGGATCTACACAACTGGGTAAGGAACTCGGCTGCCCTCAGGAAAGAATGAACTGGCTGGATATTTGCTGACCTCATAGAGGTACAGTAGTAGACAGCACCCCTAAAATAGGATCGTTGAGAGGATACCTTTAGTCAGGAGTATCTGCAGTGATATTGTTCCAAGAGTCAAACTGCCAAAGACAAAAGTCCACTTGTGAATTCAAACCTTATTTGCATCCTAATGTTCTTCTTGCAGCCTACTGTAAAAGAATCAAACTGATTCACCCCAAAGTGCAGTATGAGTGGTAATACCGCTAGAGAAATCCTCATAGAAAAATATTTTTCTGAATTTCCTTTCTCAGGACAAAAGAGCTTAGCTTTTAATATAACTGAAACGGATTCAAAACAATAAAGCAATGTTCTGCAAGTGGCCAAGCAGTCTTTCCAAAGTAATGAATCCCACAGATTTCAGCTTGTAAAAAGTGCTGGGAAACATAGTCTTAGGCCCATGTTTTATGGTGAATGCCATTTTATTCTGAGAACAAAATAAAAAACAACAAACAAACAAGCAAGCAAGCAACACAAACCATTAATTGGCGCCAACAAAAAGAACTCAACTGCCTGATAACGAATATCAAGAAACTTAAAGACTTTCAAAATGTGTCCTGAAAATGTAGTTCTTTGTGGGTTTACATGTTTGTAAAGAATCGTATGTTACTTTATAACTGAATTTTGTTTTATTTTATTTTAAAAATAAACTACTAAAAAGCCAGAGAAAAAGAAGGGAAAAAACCCTCTGCTAGTAGCATTTATTTTCTATATCCACATAATCTCACCTGCCATGTTGACCAACTCAGCCTAACCAAAACACATTCTTTCCACAGGAAACAGGCTGTACAGGAAGACACTCGTGTTCTCTACAGACAGCACGGAAAACACTGCCGGTCAATACTATGCAATATATAACAGATAATTATGAGCTGAGTGTCCAAATTATAATCAGTTTGACAAATGTCCACAAGTGTCTTCAGTCTATTTTATATTTTCACTAAGACAAGGCAATCATACAACCAGACAATTCCATCAGAGAAGCTTGTTAGCTGCTTAGTCTGTTAAACCCTGGTTGCCATAGCATCTAGAGTTGAAAAAGCTGCAGATTGGCATGAAAAAGCATGTCGACAATTGCCCTGTCACAGCATGCAAGCCAGGTCTCCTCAAAGGCAGCACACTACAAGTTTTCTTTCCCAGTTTGCACTACCCCATGCTGTTTAATAATATCCATTTACTGGTATTGGGATTGATCTAGTGCAGTGTAAAATCCGCATCTACTGAGATTTTGCTTTTCACGTGGGGGAGATTCTTTAACAAATAACCACAAAACAATTAATTTCTAAAGGAAGTATTGCAAAAATTGTAGGAGGCATATCTGTTTTAACAGAGAAACAATCCAAACTTTTAATGATCAGATCTTTAGCAAGCTAATCAGTTCCACAAAGTTTAAAAAAAAAAAAAAAGCATTTTTCAGAGGTTTTCAAATAGTTTTGCTGCTGATAGCTAGTTTCATCAAACATTGTAATAAACTGCTTTGCATTTGGAATTTTTGTCATCAGAAAAATCTTAAAATTTATTATGGCTATACTTTCTTTTTAATTGTATGCTTTCTATAATTAAATAAATTATATGTGCTACCGAGTAAAGAGAATTCCATTCATAATTAAAATATTATAGTCAAATAGGAATTTGTGTAACATGTTATAGTCAAATAGGAATTTGTGTAAGTAACTGAACAGCAGCAAAGTATTTTTTTCAGAATATACCTATTGTGCAATTTTAATAGAAAAGGTTAACATTATTGGTAACATCGAAGAACCTGCTCCTTTAAAAAGAATATGTTGGTAGCACATTCATATTTACTCTTGAATATGGATCACTACATAATAAAAAAGTTCATTAGTCATCTTCATCAAAGTGTTGGAGTTACAAAAATTTAAAAAAATAGCATGTAACTAGTGGGCTTTACACAAGTGTGTCCTATCAAAAGTTTACACTTGGTTTATTCACTTTCCCTTCCATTATAGCCTTCTAATCTGTTCTGTCACTTCATTTTACTTTTCCTTCAATGCCACAACTGAAGAAAATCTTGAAAACTACATACCCAAGAGCACAATTAAACTGGAAAACCCAAGAGGATTCTGGCATGGATCTTTTCCCACATTTTCCAATACTATTGTTTCACTTTTTTACCTACCACTATCATGTAGACATGTTTTACTACAGTTCTCACTATCAGTTATTTTATCCTGTTCATTACAGGTCTAGATACAGAATTAGAGAAAACACAGAAGAAGTTACATCTTTTGGTAAAATCAGCAGTCTATTAAACTGTTCACAAGACATAAATATTTTCAAAGGTAATTTTCTAATGCACGTTTATTATCCCAGTGACAGAAAACATCACTAAAACTTTTTTAAAAATTTTAGTTGAAATTTTTACTCTAAGCTGCCATGTGAATGGCAGAAACAAAAAATCCTCAGTTAATAATACATTTTATCCTAATTTTTATTGTGCCATGTATTTAATGTCTATCATATTTGCATTTTCTCTGAATTTTCTTCATCCTTGTACTATGTTTGCAACTTAACTGTAGTTGTAAATATGAAATTTGACTGAATTTTGACACAGGCTGAGTTTTTTCTTTGAAGTCCATATCTGTGTGTATTTATAATTTGGGGGGGTTTAATATTGAGACTATTTCTGTATATGTTTTACTGGAAATTTACTGAATTTACTCAATGGAGTGCTGAATCTACAACACCCCAGCTGATACCACAGACTACAAGATGCTACTATTCAGGAAAACTAGTTGTAACTTATTAGTTTTTTGACTAATTAAATACTGTTTATTAAAGCAATTATGCATTTACCTGCTGCGAACCAAAACAAAATCTCCATTTTTGGTGCAGAACCTCTTAGAAAAACAGCAGATTTTTTTAAGACTGGCTAAACAATAAAATTATGAGCTAAATAAAGGATGTAGTCCATCATACAAATAAATTAGCAGTAGAATGTATCTTAGTGCGCAGGTAAACTTTTTGGCACCTCACTTTCCCTTGGTTTTATGATGTTTCTCCTAATTAAATAAAGAATTGCAGGATTGTGTTGCAAGTATAAAAACATGGTTCTTTTGGAAATCCACAGATGAAAGGCAATATGCATCTGTGAGAGGCAGTGTTTTCACATTAGGGTTCAGAAGTAAGGCCCAAGTATTTTCTTCTACTGATTTTTGAGTGAGTGAGTGAGTACACAAACATGCATAATTCTGGATAAATGGAGGAGAGCGCAGCAAGAGAAAGCCTGAATACAGCACAGCTTTACTTTGCTCTGATGGTGACCAGGCACCCTACGAGGAGCGCTAGAAGGAGGTGGATTGTGCGAGAAAAAGGTGGGTGCAGTCGGTAGCACGCTAACACCCACGCCCCACACAACTTTGGGAGTCTCTGCCCGTGATGTTGCAGGATGGGCAGTGCACTGGCACATTGAGGGGAATATGACTGAAAGGCTCCAGGCTGCCCGTCAGGAGAATCGAGGAGTAGCTTAGCAATGTTCCTTCACCAGACAACATTTTCTGCAGATACTCAAGCTGTGTGAGGAAGAGAAATAATCTTCTTTGCTCCCTCAATATCCTTTCTGAGGAGGGAATGAGTCAGGCTCTGTGGGACATCTCCTCATATGAGCCTTTGAAATCCACTGAAACGGGCATATGCTGATTTGCAAAAGCCCAAGCCAGAGCTGTTAAGTTCCCTCTGGTTGTAATTAATTCTTCTTTGGCATCCCTGTTTCTATCAATAGCGACAAATTGGCCCTAACGCTGCACGTTCGCTTTACGTATTCTGTTTTTACGTGGCTACTGGTTAGTAGAGTAAACACGCATTGCACGGGGTCCCATTATGCTTTGGAGGCACTGCCATGGGTGCTAGATAGGAAACCCTTCCTGTCCATGAATGAGAAGTGTCTACAAATGTGAAGTCCCTGGACCCACTCAGGATCCTTGCTGCATTTTGGTACTGGCCTTTGCCTATTATTCCCAAGACTGTTTTCCTCCTTCCACATCTATTTCTTGAATACTTGTTCAGCGCTACTAAATGTACACAAGAATTTAATGTGCAAAAAACTCCATTTGCCTATTTTTATTCTACATTTTCTCTATTACTTAAAACGGGTAGTGACAGATTATCGCTTTGTTAGACAATATACAATTTACACTAAATATTATCCTTCTTGTTAGGATACTTATTTAGGAACATGCTTATACCTTTTTGTCTTCTAATTAAAGCAAAAGGAAGATTAAAATAGAAATGATCGCACTTGAAATTCACTGACAGAAAAGAGTGGTTTAAAATAACAGTAAATACAGAGCTTTTACAATAGCTGTGAATGATACTGGAAGTCAAATAGCTCTTTAAAACTCCCACTGCAAATTTCCTCATAAAATAGATTTTCTTTTTCTTAAATCTAAACCTTTTCTACAGTTTCTGTGAAGTCAAATAGCAAACTAAAACTTGAATAACAGAACCATTCCTATCAAGTAAAAAAAGCATTGCTCTGTAGTACCTTATATTTTTCCTGTTACATTTTGCCTTATTGTAAAATTTTCTTCAACTGGCTGAAAGCACATTAACTGCTAGATAGGCATCACACTGATGTCTCCATGCTGTAGCTTACAGCCGTGAATTTGCTACGATCTGTTTAATCATCAGTGTATTGATTTTCCTCAGCTTTCCTTCATTTTAGCCCCATAGCAGGCTTCTGTAATTTCCTTTGGACAAAGTGTAACCAAACTGTGCTAAGTGATGTTGATTTGCAGGCAAAAGTAAAGGGGTAAATATAAATTAACAAGCTATAAACATTTTACAAGTGGGGAGTCAATAAAAACAGTGTCTGCAGTTCTTTAAAAAAAATGATTTGAAGCAGATTGTTAACAAAGGTGTCCAAAGAAACTGACATGAGTCTGAGAATAATTTTTGCGCTTTGTGATTAAGAATTGATCAGTCTAAAAGCCTCTGATGCAACTGAATCACCCATAAGCTGCTGGACTGAAAAGGCTCAGCAGGGGCTGGTATTTGTTTGTTAAACTCCCATGATTCCAAGTAGATAATTGGTCTGTGAAGTTCATGGCAGAATCTGAATTTGCTTTCTTGCTTCCCAGCTGGCTGAGCACTGGTTTATAGACTTCTGTGTACAAATTTAGCCAGCAGCAAACCTCACATCTTTAATGTAAAAGGTGTTTTGTTGTGTTTTTCAGGTGCTGAGTGGAAAGCCCACACTCCAGAAGCTCATTAAAGGGGCCAAGTTACAGTACAGGTTTATTTCTGTCACAGCGTTTCAAAAAACAGTGACAAGGATTAATATGTTTCTTTGGTACTGGAAAAAGCCTGATACGATCCCTTGTGAATTTGATCATCTGTTTCGTTGCCTCTATAAGATTCAATCTCCTATTATATCCTGAAGTTACAGCTGTAAACCAGGGCTGATAAGAATTCAGAAAGCACTGCCAGAGCCTTCGGAGAACTAATTGTTTTATTAAGCAGCATCTTGTTTATTTGCAATTTATTTCATACGTCGCTCAGAGAACCGACTCTTCTTTAAAATGATAAAGCATGATAAATCTGCTGTACATTATCCATGACAGGCACTGTATTGTATAAATATGTACAAGTAATGGAGTTTAAAAATCTCTCAAACTGTTACTTCTATTCTGTTGTTGCTTATGAATAGCTATTTTTGAACATTTATGGAATTCCTTCCAAGGCTTTTCATAATTCTGACAGTAAACTCAGATCTACAGATTGCCTAAAAAGTCATCTCCATCTGAAGATGGAGCCTGACAGTGTAATTGCGTGCTCTGGCCTGATCTGGGGAAAGCATCCCCATGCAAGCGTCCAAAAGATTCACAAAGGCCCCCTCCTCCAGGAGCACAGCTAGCCCTGTTTCTAGAAAGTGCTCTGTGAACAGTGCACTCTCCTGAACGAAGGGCGACAGAAAGGGACACCGGATCCCTTCTGATAGAGGTTAATACTCATGTCAAAGCTTCTCAGGAACCCTGAGCCAACATGTCTGAGAATACTGGTACCTTTATCATTGCCTCTGATACCTTTGTGATCAGACCCAGAGACATTACAAAGAATTACAAAATACTATTTTAAATCACAAGCTAGAACAGATGGGCTTCACTGCATATTTATGAACTACCAGTATAATGGGATCATTTCTGGGAGTAGGAGGGAGAAGACCGAAGGTCCACTTCCATTTACTTAGGATTTATGGCAGGAACAAATAACGCTGTCCTTTAAAGAAAGCTTGCTTCGTGTTCAAGCCTAAAGCGGGGCTCAGTTTTTCCCTTGCTCACATGTAGTAAAAGGCATTCATATGGTTAGTTCCACTGGTTTCATGGGAATATTCATACCAAAAAAACACTTAATCATTGGTACTGTGGGTGGAGTTTTGGTTATTTGTCTTTTTGCTGTGATTCATTTTCATGTGTCTGAAAATATGTTTCAATATGCCATAATTCAAAGCCCACACCCTTATACAGAGAAGGATTTAAGGACCGAACATAATCAAACAGATATAAAAGATACACATTTAACTGCATATGTCAGAAATTAGACAATAAACCCACATTATTCTTAACAGTAGTTCTTATTCCTAATTTCTTAAGTGCTACACCAGCATTTTAACTCATAATTGATTGTATATGGTTGTCTGTACAATACATAGCTAAACAGACCCTTGTTTGCAGCTGGCAATTTATTGCCCTCCTGCATTACAACAAAGAAACCCAAAATGGTAGCCAAAGAGAAAACTGCCAGTCAAAACACTCTTGCTCTCTTATTCACACTGTTGCTTTCTACCTCCACACTCCATTTTTCTCTAACAACAAATTTAACTTATGAATGAGAAAGGTTAAAGAAAAAATATTTAGTTGCCAAAAACATGGCAAAAATATTATAAAAAGATCTGTTACTGTTAAACACTGTATGTCCTTAGAAAAATGCTAGGAACCACAAGAGTTACACTTTTATCTAAGAGGTAGCATATGTGCCATATAATACATATGTTGCAATCACAGCAACTTATTTTGCATGAACAGCAGCAAACTCTGAAAAAAAAATTGTCCAGTGCTCAAATGAAAGCTGTCATCATGCCTTCATTTTAAATATGCATTCAAAGGAAAAGCAGTTTTGTATACTTTCCCTGACGGATTGTGGGGTGGGTTTTTTTTTTTTGGACAACAGTACCTGTTAGCATAAAAAGAAAAGAAGCACATTTATATTTTTTCTATTATAAGATGTTTTGAACAGATCCATAATGTCATCATTTTTATGCAGAATGATATACGTTGAGTTAAAATAATTGTTCTTGTTCATATGCTGTTATTTCATTCTTCCAGTGATCACTTAAAATGAGGGTTCCTGTTTGCCTCATAACAGATACTAAACTGGTATTCCCTTTAAATATTTTTTATCCAACCATTAACAATTTGTACAATCTCTTCATCTACAAAAAGGAAATATAAAAAAACCCTGGAAGATTCTGGAAATCAGAAGCTGAGTAGCTAAATACTGAGTATTAAGTATTCGGTACTCCCTATTCTGCATGACCATTAAGTGTCCATTTGTGCCCTAATAAAGCTATTTTACCCCTGTCCTCATCTAATTTGACCCCTGCCTTTGTTGGGGCTCTATTGTACTGGCACTGTACATTCATATAACAAAAGCAACATCTCAGTCCTAGACTGCTGCCCCTGTTGATAATGGACCAATATCTCTCTCCCTGGCCATTCTTCAAAACCAGGGATGGTCTTACACAAGTGGAAAACAAGAGTTCACAGAGCAACAAACTGTCCAGAGGGCATGGTAGTGGAAAGGCATCCATAGACCCTGAAGTCTAGATCACTGTTTTCGTACACAACAACACGAATTAATCTCAGAAACTTAATGCACATTAAAACCAGACAGATTTGTCTCCATATTCCTCCTATTAGAAGACTGTATCCAGAGCCTTTATGCTGCCAGCAATGATGGCAGATAGCCCAGCTACCAGCCTTTGCAGGTTACATTTGCTTCAGACCTTAGACAAGAATGATTGATATCAGCTTTTCAGGGAGGTCTTCTTCTTCAAAAGGCATAATGGCAGTGATCATAGAGTTTTAAGATCTGATTTATTAAACAGCATATTGATTTGAGTTTGTGTACGATAAAAACTGAGTGCAAATGAAACTAGCAAAGACAAACTGTATCTCAAAGCATTAATTTTATGCAACATTCTTACAAAATAACCCTATATTATCCTGAACTACAGGACAAGTGTGTTTTGCTAACTAGACATGTTGGTACAGTTTTAGATATATCACTATTCACTCTTAGTCTTATCACTCTGAATCCAACGGTCTAGACCTTCAAAAAACACGGCAGCACTTAATTCCAAAAAAGACTTTGCCCTAAATTCTTGTGATCTCAAATTAGCAGTGTCTTAATATCTAATTAAAAGCTCATTAGAACTTTTGCATTTTGATTCAAAAGTTAATTTGACCACCAAATTCTCTTACATAGTTGAAAAAAAAAAAAAATGAAACCCTCTGCTATCCAGCCTTAGGGACAAAATAAAAGGGCACTAACCACAGCCACATTATTATGTTCGAAGAAAATGTATATGAAAACAGAAATTCTATAAATTTGCTCTTAGGACTGCATCACTAATTATGCTTTATTGATTTGGAGTCTTTCCTGACATCAAAATGTTGAGTTTTATTCTGAGTTGTTAAACAGAGTAAATACTCCTAAAGCTTCTGAATTGCTATGCAATGCTCCTAAAACTAGGTTATCTTTTCTGAAGCTAATTCTTTTTTTTTTTTTTTTTCCATTAGAAAGGAATGGGTGACCACAGCAAAGCAACATGAACACCTTCTCCAAAGATCCGCGTCACATTGTACTCAAAACTGGGGAGAGGATTAACAAGATTTCCAAAGAAGCAAATACTTTAGGAAAATGTGAAAGCATAATGCATAGGTAACTACAACACATTTTCAAGAAAAGATAAGTGTATGATACTTCACAAAGAAAGACCTTTCAATTCCCTGGAGGATAAAATTTTAAAAAAAATAAAATGTAAATAATTTTTCAAAAGAACTTTCCAAAACCTTTCCCTCTCCAAAAAAATAAATTGACACCCTAATTAAGAGATTTTTCAGTTAAACACACTCTTAATTCTGAGAAAGCTACCAGACTGTGTAACTTCACATCATAGAATTTTTCTCCTGACTGTTTGCCCATGCTGCCTTCACAGTCACCACAGAGTCTCAATGACACATAGAACTATACAGCCAGGATAGTGATGAGGGAAAGTACTCCATGACATGAAGCCTTACTCCTTGATCCTTTAAAGCTCTTGGGAGTGCAAGTGTTACTTCTGGCAAGCAGATGAAGAGTCCTCCACTGACAGGCTACACAGCTGGTTTTTAGCCACATCTTTGTGTGTGAAATACAATCTCCAGAGCTTTCACAGAGCCTAGCTGCTGAGCCTACCTATTCAAACGGGGCAGTGGAGTGAGACTGAGGTTTTATTCAGTGCTTAAATATGAAAATGACTGTAATATGCGTGATGGACAAGGACTTGGAGAACAGTAACTCCAATAGATCTGAGTATTTGCACACATACACATTCTATTCAAAGCATCTGTAGGCTATAGAATGTTATCAGAAGACTAATATATCCCAATCAGACGGGATTTATTTATAGAGAACGCTCTTTTCGCAGTGTTAGATGCCTCATTAACTTGATTCAGCTTGCACACAGCAAAAATATTCCCTCCCTCTTCAGATTTTTGATAGGGAATTATAATTTCTTGTTTCATTTGTTAAAATCCTTTCGCTATGAGGACATTTCAGAAATGCTTTATTGCACATGACTTTTTAAAATGCCAGAGTATTCATTTTGACCAAAAGGCTCTCCTTTTGCTGATTTCCTCTTAAGAGAGATACCAGAGAGGATTGTCCTATTTCTTCTTTTCATTTGCCTCTTCCAGAAACCATTAATAGCCAACATTTGATCCTCCTACACAAAAGTTCATGATAGCAAAGTTGAAAGAGTGGGTTATACATCGTGCTATGAACTGATTATAACGTTGGTATGTCACTGCTACTGTCACTATAAAGCTGAGGGAAATTATACTGTAAGAATTTTATCTAAAAGTAAGTAGAAACTCATTCCTGGAAGATTTAGGGAATCTATGGGTTTAGAAAAATTGGAGATTTTAAACTCAACATTTCAAGTTAGTGTGGAGGTTTACAGGAGTTATCATCAGAACCTTGTCAGGAGAAACTGGCAAAAGAGTACAACTCTATTTTTGGTAGTTTACCATTTTTCTCTTGCTTCCATAAAGCAGCAAACTCCAAGATCTCTTCCTCACTGGGTTCAGCTCCACAGCCTGCTCTCACTGCCAATTACAATTAAAGAGAGAGCAAAAGGAAAACATCCAGAAAAATACATGAACCTACGAATGTATTGAATTTACTGAATTCCAGTCATATGCTTAGCCAGCAGACAGGGTCTCTCTAATGTCTGGAATGCAACAGGGATTAGGAGCTGGTGATGCTATTTTTAAGAAATGAATAGGCAGTGCATTCTTTAGTAGTTGCAGTTCATTTATAGCTTGATTTTAAACTACTAATATCAATTTGTTTTAGTGGGTTACTAATCAAACTATCTTAAAATCTTTCAGATCAATGCAACCTCCATTTTTAACATCTCTTACAAGAAAAACAATGTTTACACACGTTCTAACCATTCCCACTACAAGCCCCATTCTCCTTTCTTATCCATTCTATTTTTTCAATATCTGAATATAGAGAACTGTCTTTTAGGAATGGCTTACCAAATTTCTTTTTGAGCACCATATGGGAAGGTGACAAGAAAATAATTCTTTCCATCAAAGGTAAGTTTGTTGCAATGCTGCTTAAAGGATGATTCTATTCTCTAAGAATCTGTGCAAAACAACCTTCATTTTAAAAACACAGTAAATATGAAGTCAGTTTTATTCTCAAGAGTAATCTGAAGGCCATTTGCCTAAAACAAATAACAGTGTTGCTGAATGTTGTGATTTTATTGCAAACTGTCATGATAATTTGGTGGCTTATTAAAAACAAGAATGAAAGTTATGAAAGTTGTGAATCTTAAATCTTATTGATTTTTTTAAAGTTCGCTTCCATGTACTATAAAAATAGTTGGGCAGAAGGTCTTGAAAATATGATCTGAATCAAGGTGAGCCAAAAGAATCATAAATATCTCTACCTCTATTCCTATGTCTGTCTCTGCCTCTATCTCTACCTTTCTTTCTAGTTGTGTCTCCAGGTCTTTTTCTCTCTCTCCTCAGCTGTGTCACATTTTTAAGGACAATCTCATGATTTATGCACTACGTAGCTCTTGAACATTTCAAGTATGTGCATAATATTCTGGAATCCAAAGGACTGAAACACAAAGAAATTATTACAGAGTAATCAGTTATCAGATGTGTTCTGATCTGTGGTAAGCATGTGTCTGAGAAATCCCATAGCACATAGGATAATGATGGTGAGCTACTCTGAATTAGCTTCACAGTAAGCATAAAGGCTCAAACACTTAACCTGGAGCAGCTGATGCATGGCAAATCAATAATTATGCTAATTCTATTGCAAAATTTTTTCTGCTCAAGCTTTTTAAGTTAGAGTAAAGAAAGTTATGTGTACATTGCAAGTACTGTTTAGCACCATTTGGGTTAGAAAGGAAACTGATTTGCTGAATGGCCTTCAACAGCATTCTTGGTGCCACATAATCCAGGGGTGACAAGGATTTCTTAGCTTGTAAATGCTCTGGTATGGCACAGAATGACCAGGCCACGGACCAACCTCTCTCTAAGCAGTATGAAAATGTTAGAGATGTCTTTTTTAGCCAGACAAATGTGTTTTGTTTCTGTCTCTAAGAATGCTTTTTTCGTATTTTGGCAGTACAGCCATACTACATTTCTGTTGGTATTTCCTTCCTTGGTGCATTAATGCTGATGAGCCTGTGCAATTTCCTCAGTGATGAACAAACCTGCCATTAAAAACACTGTTTAACCGAAAACATATAACAAGGATAAAAACAGCAGCAGTTCATAAATGAGCCTGAGTTTCCATGGAGGTACTATAGATCTTGCTTCTGTCTTAATTAGCTTCTCTGCTCTTTAAAAGTGCATTCTGGCTAATCTGATGGTTTACTGACAGTACAGACTGGTTTTATAAGCATGGATTTCTCTTTTTTCCTGTATGTAGTGACTGAGATGATCAGGATCATCAAAAACCAGAACCCGCAGTCTGCTGATGAAACTACATAGAGCACTCATCCAAATGAAATCTGCTCAAATACAAGGTCCTGAGAAGTGGGAGTAATAATAATAATAATAATAAAATAATTTAGATATTTTAGAAGAAACTCTTAATTTTTTTTCTTCAAATTGTTAGATTAAAGGACACTAATGGTATTTTTTTTCTCTAATAGCTCCACAACTAATGTCATCTTAATTAAAATTTTACCTGTAAGGAATACAAAATGGCTGCAATCAGATGTTTAAATTAATAAAGGCGATTATATAAATTACTCATGAAATCTTTCTACTAAAATATATTTATGGTAAATTTGTAATAAAATCTGGATCACTACCACATCAAGACCAGCTAAAAAGGACGGATTCTCCAGAAAGCTTGCGAGTTTCTGCAGCCTGTGAAATTTTCCTTTTATCCCCTATTTTCATCTGTTTACTCCTCAACAAATTATTCCAATGGCATGAGAGCCTCCCAGTCATATTTTCCAGCTTCTTCGTGTACCTGTATATACCTTCTTCCCTGGCTCACAAGAATTGCATTCAGCATGGCCCAACCTTTCCAAAGGATCACCAACAAGACTGATAATTTACAAAAGAGTACTTGAGATTGTTCTGATACGTGAGCAGCTCCTATATAAGGGAAGATTCCACTAGGCTTTTAATATATGAATTCTATATGCATGCTTTTTAAATACTGGTCAACTTCCTCCCAGCCAAGAACTCCAATTATCCTCAGTTTGCAAACAATACTTTCTCACTTCTCTCTTGATTTTGATTCACTTCCTTATTATCCTGTCTCAGCTTCAGGTTGTAATGTTTTGACTTGTCACGTTTGGGGAGACTTTGTAATGTTTTTTTTAGCAGTCCAGAATGCTCCAGGTCCGGATGGATTCTTCCCTAGTGATTTCTCTTCAGAATAGACTCAGACAATTTATATCAAAAAATGTATGCCCTTGTCTTCTCTGAAGCCATGACGTATCATTCTGTATTGCACCACAGTAAGTCAGGCTTAGTTTCTCCCATGCTATAGTATACTACAAAAATAGCCAAAAAATGTTACAAGGTGTTCGGTGTGTGGCAAACTGGTGCTGTACCTGGGATAACTAACCTTCATATATGGTATTTCACTTTTTTCTTTGAATACTAATCCAGGATCCTTGTGTATATTGTCTTCACAGTTTCCAGGGAGTTTCTCTGTTAGCAGTGCTCCCATTGCCAGAATTTCAGGCCTTAGATTTGTATGAGGATATAATCTCTTTTGACCCAACATGGATTGTCATTATGATAAATTTATTTCGCTGCAAATACCAAAATAACACTTCACATAAGTCAGATAGCATCTGACAGGTAACTACTGGAGGCCAGCTACCCCTGTTTTAATCACTATTAGATTCAATGGCAACAACAATTGTGTTAACAGGAGTTATTTTAAAGACAGGTTCAGATAACACAGACTAAAAATGTGTTTCCTTGTTAGATGTATTAGGCTACTGTGAAATTATTCCTCCTGCCTCTACAGAACAACCTGAAGCAGTAAATAAGTGCCAAGAGGCTTGGCCAACATGCACCAGAGGCATTGGATACTCAAGCAAAGGTGTGGGAGTTCGGATAGACAGATAGATAGATGGACCTCAAAGAAACTTGTGTTGATGTGGTGGTATTCATGAACTAAAAGAGCAGCCCCCACACAGCCTGAAGTGAGTCAGGCTGATTATAAAATGCAAGGGATGCAGCCTCCCACATCTGACTCTAAATTCCCATTCGTTCTGCTAAAAAAAATTCTTCATTTGCTCAATCTAGTTTGAAGATTGTTAAGCACTTCTGTGGTCAGTGTGAGCCACAGCAAAGCATGCTCAAGCCTTTAGACAATATTGCTTACTGGATTAGGTAGGAAAAGATTTTTTGAGCCATCATAGTGGGAATTAATTTTAAAAGAAGGACATGAATCAATGTGTCTAAGCAGCAGAAGCAGACTAGAGAGCTAGAAAGACTCTGAGGAAAGCTGCAAAGGATTGTTTGCATATAAAACCTGGGAGGAAGAATGTCTTGGGGGCACTTGGATGCGGAAAGGTAAAGAGCTACTCAGATCTGGAGGGAACACAAAAGAAAAACATGGGGTGCTCTGGTTCATGAACTGAGTGGAAATATCATTTACATGAATGGCTTCCCTGTATGTTTTGTCAGGTTGCCATTAGCACTTTTCAGTAGCCATACTTCAAACTGGAAAAAATAAATATATTTCAAGACATATTAAATCCAGGCTGAACAGCAAGATTAAATCAGGCTGCACGTCAAGGAACGATGTTTGAGAGCAAAAGTACTTCATTCCCTTCAACTCACACTGCTGAGAAAGTGAAAGAACATCACAAATGTAATGCCAGAATACATTAAGTACTAGTAAGGCAAAAACAAAATGGTTTTTTGCTTACCTTCCATCACCCATGTCCAGTCCAATGACTTCTGAGTTAGATCCTTTAGAACTTGGGTCAAGGCATCACAATTAACTCCACAACTTCCACTGCCACATGTACTCCTCCCTCATAGTGACTCTCACTGCTTCACTCGTAGCCAGTCTTACCTATATGCATGCAGGGACTGTGATTTGGAGAAAACGTACTATAAAAGGCAGTGCAGCATTAAAGGCTGTACAGTATTAAAGGCAGCAATGGCTGAAAAATTAAGTAAGTGGCAAAAATGTACTTTGAGAGATGTACTTCTGTAGTTCTTAGTCAAATCTTATTTCAGATTCTGTTTGGTCTCATTTCCATTTAATTATGATTTTGGATTGTATCCCTCTAAATCTGTACTTCATTATTACCACAGCATATCTGGGCTTTTTTTGAATGGCACTAATTGGCATCCTCACTGGCAGTCTCAACAAAGAGGCCAAAGACTGAATGTGCACGGAGAATGGATTGTCACCTTCTTTGAAACTGTCCTTCTTAAACAGGGCAGAGACATGCTGGAGAAGCAGGGTTTGTGATTGCTGGTGATGCCAAACCCGCTCCCTCGAGGCAGGCTGGGGATGTTACTGTGCATGGACCTCTTCCTGCTAGCAGCCCACCAGCTGTCCATCAGCCAAACTCCACCCCAAGGGTCCTTCCACACTGCAGTTTGCAGGACCAGAGTGTAGATGAACAGCAGACTTCACCCTTAAAGAGCTGTTAATCTTGTCATTTTTTTTAAGTAGTAAAACTCAAACGTACAATTAAAATATAAATGTCCAAATACCTGCTACTTTCAGCTTCTGCTGCAGTATAAATTGGATGAGGTCCCATTCATATTGAAATGTAAATGCAAAACATAAATCTGAAAGGTAAAAAAAAAAAATGGCCAGCTTGGAAAAAGATAACGTTTTTCATCTGTGTAGAAGATAATGATACAATATTCAAGTTTTCCACTCTAAAGGTAATATTTTTTGTCTAAGTCAACATACTTTACCATTTTTAAACTTTTCTCATCATATTTTTGACAGCAGGTTTTCCAATTTTGACAGCTTTTAAAAAGTAATTTTAACAGACGAGTGATTTCTCCTCTCAGCAAAGTCAGATTATGTGAAATGTCAATGTAAAAACTATATACTGTGACACATAATCATTTTTCATTGAATTTACTTATTAATTTTACTTGCTATTGCTAATAAAATGTAAGTGCTTAGCTAATTGTATTGCTTATTTAAATTTTTTAAAGTAATGTATTTTAAAATTGCATTTTTTTCTGACTACAAAATTTCTCAGAGGCAGCTATAATTTGTCACCCTTCCAATTTATTTAAAGAAGAAGAATTACTATCACAATTGATATTCCCAGCTGAGCGGCCAAAGAATGAATCAGCAGGGAGAGGTTAAACCAGCCTTTCATCCATAAGGGTGGGCTCCTTGTTTTAAAGGTTGGAGCATATCTGCAGAACTTTACAGGAAAGTTTTTTTAGACATGGTGTGTGTATTCCATAGAAAGCTGCAGAGTTTTGTTACCTATGCTATCAGTCAGGCACCTTTGGTAAGAGTGAACTCAGCAAAGAGGGGGAAAAAATCAGAAAGGGAATGGACAGCTGTCGTGGTTTAACCCCAGCCAGCAACTAAACACCACGCAGCCGCTCACTCACTCCCCCCCCCACCCAGTGGGATGGGGGAGAAAATCGGGAAAAGAAGCAAAACCCGTGGGTTGAGATAAGAACGGTTTAATAGAACAGAAAAGAAGAAACTAATAATGATAATGATAACACTAATAAAATGACAACAGCAATAATGAAAGGATTGGAATGTACAAATGATGCTCAGTGCAATTGCTCACCACCCGCTGACCGACACCCAGCCAGTCCCCCGAGCGGCGAATCCCTGCCCCCACTTCCCCATTCCTATACTAGACATGACGTCACATGGTATGGAATACACCGTTGGCCAGTTTGGGTCAGGTGCCCTGGCTGTGTCCTGTGCCAACTCCTTGTGCCCCTCCAGCTTTCTCACTGGCTGGGCATGAGAAGCTGAAAAATCCTTGACTTTAGTCTAAACACTACTGAGCAACAACTGAAAACATCAGTGTTATCAACATTCTTCGCATACTGAACTCAAAACATAGCACTGTACCAGCTACTAGGAAGACAGTTAACTCTATCCCAGCTGAAACCAGAACAACAGCTCAAAGTTTTCACTTCTAAAACAAACTCAGCTCAAGTGAGGCATAAATGTCTTGGACTGACTGCTACCTCTAAAGGAATACGGTAGTTCTAAATCTAAGTTTTCTATTTCTGTGCAGTGAGTTTTACTTGTAATTTTCTACACCAGAAATCCAAAAGGATTATCTATTTCCACTCTATAAGTCTAAATGAAAAAAAAAAAAAGAAAACCAAACACCTCGCACTCTCAAGATCAATACTATAGGTAGAGCATGTCTTCAAAGCCTTCAGGGTGTAAGCCCAAAGTCGTGAATTCACTGCAGTTTCACGCACCTGTAACAAAGACTGGAATGCAACCCCAGCATAAAACTCTTTCATTTTTTTGTCTCACTTCATCCAGGAAAATACTTTAGTGCCTGAGAAGGTACCCAGATAAGAGAAAACTGATAAGAAATAAAATTTTCCCTTTTTATTAGCCCTTAAACCACCAAATAATCTTATGAAGTAAGGAGTATGTCTCATAGGAGGAAAAAGGCCCAATGTCAGTCCCTGTATTTAAAGTATTTCTATATCAGCTCAACTGAACTGTCATTACAATCTATTTTGTATTCCATTTTGATCCATCCACTTCATATGCTGCTGGGCCAAAAGTATGCTTGCGTTCAAAACCGCTGACAAACTTACCATGATGTAGGCTGTTCCTTCACAGCATTAACATAAAACAGTTCTAAATCGAGCAATGTTCAATTATCCCTGAAAGTACAGATGACTTAGTTCTTCGTTAACTTAATTGTTTTCCAGTAAAAGTGAAATGTGCTGTATGCAAATTAAATAATACCAAGTGTCAGCACTTAAAAGAAATGCTCATTTAGCTTCAGTAGAGTTTTTTTTTATTGCAAATTTTGTTCATTTCTTTTATAAGAAATTGTGTTTGTCTTAATTTGTTCCAAACACAATACAATTGTGAGACACAGTGCCTGCTGGCAAAGTTGGAATTGCTGTCAGCAGGAAATGGCAAACTAATAATAAATGGTGGTAAAATATTTATGTTATAGTTTACTGGGAAAATGAATGCCGTTTTCTATTTCATTCCTGTTTGAGACAGTACACAATAACATAGTTGTTTTCAAAATAAGTGGATAGGATCCTAAATGCTGTGGTGGCTTATCTTGTAACCATCACTGGGGGGAAAAAAAAAAAAAGAAGAAGAATTTATAAAAATAGAGCCTTTTACTAGCTCCAATTTAAGACATTTTAACTGGGAGTACATAGTGCAGTAATTAGTAGCATCTCACATTCAATGTCATTGGACACTAGTCTGATAGATCAAACGTTTGTGTATGTGGCCTACTTACTTAGCTGCTCACTCATAATTTTCAATAACAGCGCTGTTCTCATACAGGGAGGGGTGGTCCAGAGCCACCAGACTACTCTGCAGGATGGTGATGTTCAAGTACAACACTGTGTTTATGTACTCCCCAAAGTGTATCAAAGCTCGGATCCACAGAAATAAAAGAAAAGTCAAACAAAACAAGCATTAGACTGCGTAAAATAAGGTATGGACAAGGCAAACAGGTGAGGCATTGTTTAGGTGGCTAAGGTAGATCAATATCTATGCTTGCAAGCCAGGAATTCTGCCTGCTTTCCTCTGGCACTATGCAGATCATCTTACGGCCTGCAGACAGACTGTCGCCTAAACCCAACTGACAGACAACCTATTTCACCCTTGCAAAAATCATACCCATCTTCATTCTTGCAGCTCACGAGGGAAAAGTAAAAGCCCCCGTGCCCGTGCCGAGTTGCACTGAAGTGTAGGCATAAAATGACATTGCAGCTAACTTTTTTTATTATTTTATTATGCTAATTACATGATGAAAGCAGTTAAGATTTCTATTTCTTCAGTTACCAACGACAAGTCCGTGCATTTTGCCTAGGCTGGCTTATCAAAGCACACTGCAGTAGTCTTTCAGGGTTTGAAAAAGATTCATATGACAGGTTGATACCGTTCCCTCCTTTCTGTTCAAATAATCTGCTTTATTATCTGAGATGTTTTGTGGTTTGAGACAGGGAGGCATCAAGAAGCTCTGACTGCACATCCTGATAACATAGATTGGTTAAAGCCCTTTCCCCTTCAAAAATATGTTTTAATTTCAATCAGATTAAATTAACATATGGTGAGTTTAGAGAACCACTGGACTCCTTCAATAGAATCTTGAAGACCACCAGCCAGGTAACGTGGACCACAGCTACCAGAAGCAGAACAAGGATTTTCTAGGAAACCATGAAGTACTTCATTTCCAGCACCAGAACTTCCTATGGGAAAACCTGCCTACAGGACAGGATAAGCTGCAAATCTTGCCAGCTCCAATACAGGAGAGACCATTCCTGCAGCCTGCCTCTTTTAGGTCTTAGACACACAGTATCCCGATTTGAGGCTGTGAAAGGAAGTGAGGATAAGAAGACCTTTTTAGACCCTTAGAGAAAGCATTGTTCTTGCTTTTATTAAAGATGTTAGTACAGATGCTACATTCTGTTCACTTTTTAAGTTCCAAATCTCACACTTTTTTCCTCATCTCTGAACTGATTAGCTATTAAAATAGAGTTACAGTTTCAAAATAATGTCTATTTGCCTATTTTAAGGAGGTAAAATGTTCAGCTTTAATCTCCAGAGTGTAAAAGGTCACCTTTGTAGACTGATGCATATCATATCTCCGAGTAATGAGAACAAGTGTGCTTTTCCTCAGTGCAACAACCTTAGTTACTCTTATATTGCAACCATTTTCCTGCCTTACCTTTCTTTATGGTAGAGGAAATGTAATTTACTTGTCAGATTGAAATGTTTGATATAAATCTTTAGCCTTTCTTTCAAACAAGTATTTCAGAAACATTATATTATAAACAACGGGCATGTTTAATTAAACAACTGCTTTATTTTCAGCAGAAGAAGAAGGTATGATTATATTAATTGAATAGTAGGACCTGTGACCAAATTTAAAGAAAACATTTTCAGCTCAACAAGGAGGTATGATTATCTTAATTTCAAAGCAAGACATGTGACTAGAATAGAAACAAAATATTTAAGTCTGTCTTTGCAATTATTAAAAAATATTTTCATTGTAAAAAAAGCGAGTAATTGCAATTTACAAAGTATATCTTCCCATGATAACTCTTGCTTCAAATCACAAGCTGGCTCAAAAATTAAAATCAGTTAAATAAAAGTCCTAGAGCAATTTATTTCTCTGATAAAGAGTGTTTTAACTGAACCACCATTTTGGCATGTTTACTGGTACTTTTGAATTAAAAAACTATGTTTCTACAAATGCATGATAGCAAACCTTCTCTATATTTTATAAGATTATTTTTGCAGCTAGACAGAAAACCAATGCTTAAGCTCGCATGGCTTGCTCGCATAAGAAGTCCATTTAACGTAAGTGATTTCACCAGCATCAGTAAAGGAGCAAAATTTTACCTAAATTGAATAACCAATATTCATTTAAAAGTATCAATAATATCAATATTGTTGCTGGGGTTTATTCTGTTGTCTTGAAAACACTTTCTTTCCTTTCCTACATGTATATCATGAATAAATTTAAATGACCATGATTTCCTATGAAGAGAAGAAAGTCACAAGGTGTTAATAGGAAAAGGGATAAGACACAAAAAATTTTTTTTTAATCTCCTTTTGCTTGTTTGAAATAAAGAAAAGCAAGATGTGCATAATTTAAAGGCTTATGACCAAATTATCAATTTCATTGAAATTATCAATGAAAAAGGAGACGCTGCTAAAGAAAACATACATTGAGTTACAATCCTAATTATCCATGTTTAGATATGTTTATTTAGGTAAACAGATGAAATATTTTTGATCCAGATGTGACAATTTCCATGCTGTCATTTACCTTGCAAAGATCATAGAATTTTTGCTTTTATCACATTCCCCCGAGTACTTTCATGTTTTCGTTAAAAAGCAGTAGTTGAGAAAACATGTCAGATGCTAAGCACAAAATCCACAATGCAGCAACATGGAAAAAATGTAACAACTGTTTTGGAAGAAATGTCTTTAAGTCAACCTACATACAATCTTAAATGACTTGCCAATGAATGTTAATTAGCTTTAAAGTTACACCATGACATGACTTCAAGTGCTAAAGAAAACACTTGCTGATTTAGCTGGTATATGACCAAATAATAAAAATTAACAGATATGGTTTTGACAAATAACTATAGGTAAAGTTGGTTTGGTATTTGAGGTGGTTACTCCAATGCTAGCTAGAAATTAAGCCAAAGGCTAAGTAATGTCCACAGGCAAGATGTGATCATTAAAGATGTGATTTTTTTTTCTTAACAACTAACTTAAAATGAAGCTTATACTGAAGTACAAAAATGTCACTGTCTGAGACTAGAGTGTTTCTCTTCTTGTAAAAAAACTTCATATTTTATTCCTGCTGTAGCTAATGAGACTCCTTGGGATTTGAGTTGAGTATATTATACTGGTTCATTGTATTATTATCCAACATATCTAACAGTTTGTAGGATGCTCACTAAGAATATTTCCAGTCACAATTAAGTTGAATATGAACATTGTTTAAGTAACCTAAAAAAATCAATAAGTGCCAAAAGTATTATGTTACTATTTTGTATAGCAATGTTCCTTTGTCAAATGTGAACAGTAGACTAGTTCCCTCTAATTTATTTACCTTTATACAAGCAAGTGCAATATAAAAGGACAAGTCTTCTCATCCTCTCACACAGAAATTGCTTAGATGTCAGTGGAATTATTCATGAAGAAAGTTAATGAAGTTTAGTGCAGATTTTGAATTGTTAATTTACTTGGGTGGGGGGGAATGTATATGGGTTAACAAAGATGAATTTTTCATTTTCCTGATAATAGGAGATTTCCTTAGAGTCTTCCATGACATATCTCATCAAGATTCATCATTCTGCAAAGGATATAAAGAAAGCAAAAGCAAGCATTCACATTTGCTAATATACCCTGTGAAGCCTGTTGAAGAGAAAGGAGAGCAGTCTTTATTGTTGTGTTTCTGCACAAGGCTGAGCAGACAGTCGGCACTAAATAGATAAATTAAAACAACTGGTTTGCAGGAGATGAAAGAGACAACAAAACTAACAGCCAGACTTTTTATGGTAACCTTCTAATGTTTCTCTGCAATGCATCTTTCTAGGTAGAAAGTCCTTCCACTCAATCTGTAAAATGCTTTGCTGATTCAAGCTACACATTTAACTAATGACTCTACATCTACCACTATCATTTCAGCCCTTTACTTCATCCCTCATCTTTGTTTCAGCCTTTCCCTCCCTCTCTCTGTGTGTATCCTCAGCTGAATTTCGCAATTGTTCCTGAATCAAGTTCTACCTCCTTCTCTTTTGAGAAAGGAAACTGGTTCTATTAACACCTGTAAATCCCAACCTACATGGGGGGTTGACAAGAAAAGTCAGCCACTGGCTTTTGTCCCTATCACCCCAAAAGCCTCCTCTGCACTTCTGTTTAAACTGTGATACTGAAAATCACTGATCTTCATGGGGCAATATGAATTTGCTTTGGTCATTCCCACAATTCAACAAATTATGGCTGCTCTTTCTACCTTTAAAGAAGTTTAATAGCAATTTAGTCTGCTTTTTGCTGCAAACTGTGTCCTTGTTTCTTCCTGATGGGCAAAGTGACTAATCCTGAGGAGTCCCTGTGAGCTCTAAGTAGCACCCACTCCCTTTCACACACCATGCATCTTGGATAATTGGATGGCCTCCAATCCTCTGTCCCTGAGCTCCAAACTGGAAAGGTGAGTAAGAACAGCTGGTATCAAGCTGATCTTCCAAACTACACACATGTTCACAACAGGAGTTCTCTCAGAGTTTTAGGACATCACCAGCAAATTGTAGTTTTTTCTAACCTACTTTCTCAGTTTGAATGGTAAGAGTTTCAGGAAAGTCACCATATCTTCTTGTCATTTTATAGTGCCTAAATGAACATCCATGCTCGTCAGTAGTATTCTAGGCATCTTATAAGCAGCAGCAGTACACCACAGAGAAAGCGGCATATTTTCCATTGCTCTGTTGCACCTGGAAGGACTACTCTCATCCTGCACTCAACCAGCAAAGCCAATTTGGGTTTTCATTCTTGTACCTCTTTCCCCCTGCAAATCAATACAGTTGCTTAATCCTAGTAATCCTCTTGCCTTGCCTTTTACTCTCCACCACTACGGTTAGAAATATGTTAGTATATCCATTGTCTTTCATTGCACTGATTATTACCTACTTCATCCAGATTTCTGTTCCATATTTTTCACCATCTGTTGGGAAAGTTTCCTTTCTTTGCATTCCTTCGGTCTGACTTTCCAGGTAAAATTAAAGCTTCTTTGAGGCTTTTCCTAGCAACACCCTAATATAACTACAATCCCATACCATGCCTCTCCCATCACACTCCTTGCTGGATCACTTGTGCCACAGTTTTCTGATACTGCTGCTTCTGCCTACAGCTTTGTATATGTCCCATGGTGTCAGCCTCCTTTTGGGACCCATTTTTCAAAAAGTACCTTGCCAGCTTCACAAGCATTTACTCTCATTGCTTATCCCTTGCAAGTATGTTTGAAAAAGACCCCACTATTAGGCTTTTGGCTACTTTTTTTGCCACTCTTATGGCTTTTGGCTCACCCATCTACTTAAACTCAAGCAATCTTGGGACAATAAACCAAAATATGTGGTTCCAAACTAGAAACCAGATGCTACTTTACATCTGAGCAAATGTGCTTTCCAAGAAACATGATAAATTCTATGTCTGTTGTAACCTGTACTTTAAAATCCAATAACTTTGTTCTCTTCAAATACATGTAGATAATGTAGATACTTAACATTCATGGACATCACTTTTGGTAGTCTGCAACACTCACAAAAGTAAAGCATCCATCCTTCAAGGCCTTGTGTTGATTCATCCCATGTCTGAAGAGCAAGCTGGTAAGTGGGCTTATAAATGTAGAATAACTTCTTAACTCTCCTAAATGCAGGATAACTGTAGAATCAGATCTGTGGAGTAACATATCTTTAGCTTGTATCTTTGACTTAGTGGTCAGTTTTCTCCTTAGGTTCTAATATTTTATGCTACCCCTTAGAAATCTTGGTTTCTAAAAGAAAATATGATCATTCTGAAATTACAAAAATTGAATATAAGGAAGTTTCATTAGTTTAAGATTCCATTCATATTAGTAAAACATGCTCTTCTAAAAGCAGGGATTGGGTTTGATCCCTAGTTGCAAAGAGGGTAAGATGTTCTCTAGTGGAATTATAAGGATTTCTTGTTATGGGTCAGTATTTTCCTTCATTTTACACAGACTTCTAGTGCCAAAAAATGGCTTATTTTAGAAAGACAGGATTTCCCAATAATTTATTATTCCTGCATTAGCCATTTTTTTGTCCCCCACATTTGCAGCTAAGCAAATGGAAAACTAACTGTAAACATTCTGCACTGATTTCTGAAGATAATGCTGTGTACGGCAACCCTGTGGCCATTAAACAATCCTACCTACCATAATATAATCTAGTCAATGGTAGATGCTGAGCCCTGCCAAACAATAACAGGAGCAGGACTAAAAGAAAAAATACACCATTTTCCATCTTTGTGAAACAGAGTGCTAACATTAGGCTTAGCTATTAAAAAAAAAAAAAAAAAGCGGTAACTGATAGCTAAAGAAAGGAAAGCATCAATGGGGCCTGTGAAGAAATTCCACCCTTCTTAGTAAACATAAGGAACAACATTTAAATATAGTCCCTGAAGTAACCGTAATATAGTGAATCCAATGGCAGTGACTACATGGATGAGAGAATACACTGGAAACCTCCACAGCTTCCCATTTCCTATGGACCCCAAACCTTTCTTACTGCAATGGAAGATACTTGTCTTCCAACAGCTTTGGTTGTTGGGTAGAGAGCTGTTGGCATTACTCAGGTCTATTCAAATGATTTGGTCTGAAGAATCTCCAGAAAAAATTTCATGTAAATATTAGTTCAAATTTGAATATGAATATCAGTTTGACTGCATTTGTAACCAGTTATACTTTGACTTTTTTTTCTCATCTAAATATGTCTTTCCATTGAAGCCAAAATGTTTCATAAAAATGTGTCAGTTTTAATGAAGTTTTCAATGGGAATGTTCTAAATATCCTGGCTTGTCTATTTAGTCATTTCCTAATGAGAGAGTGAAACAAAGAAAGGGTTGGAAAGAGAAATACACAAACAAAAAAAATCTGTCTTTTTTGGCCCCCAAACAGATATATGCAATTTTATGGCATAAAAATGTTCCAAAGAGTTTTGTTTTATTTCCAAGGTGGAACAAAAAGACATCTCAAACCATACGTATTTTCACAGACTGGGAAATAACATGTTGCCCTTAGGTTAGCTCTAGGTATGACATTTTGTGTTTGCTTCCTGAAAACAATACAGTAGGTCTGCAATAAGGAATATTTACAAAATATTTTTCAGCTTGAATTCATTAGTAGTCATAAAGGCAAATTGCAGTTGACTGTAATTTTTATACCTACAATTTTTTTACATATGTTGTGTTGGCCTATATAAATCAGCTCTTTAGAGAAAAGAAGCAGTACTTACAAAGGTAACAAACCAGTACCATACACACAGATGACTCTGAGGATTATGCTCAATTATATTTCAAATAGCATGTCAGTTATATTGACTGTATGTGTATAGGGTATCAGTTAGATTGCATGCAAATACATTTCAATTTCACATTGATGCTGGCTTCTACAAATGTTTTTTATTTAAGGAGCAAAAAAATCAATTTTTAATTTTTCGTTGCTGGATAAGAAGATGGAACTGAAAGGATCCATAAGGCTGCCCCTATAATTGCAGTTAGCCATTAAACAGATGCAAGGGTGATATGAATTTGCCTTGGTCAGCCCAAGTTCCCTGAAATTCAGGACGCTGTGGTTGTGCTTCCTGCCTCTAAGGAACTACAGCGTGAACCAGTGTTTGCTGCAAACTGTGTCCATGGTTCTTCACAATGGTCAAGGACACTAACGGTCCAAGGATCATCTATGCCCTCTGCCAAAGTAAGTAAAAAAACACTTCCCCAAATCTTAGGATCAACTTAATTTAGGATTAATTTAGAGTAGAAGGTCAAAAGCTAGAATTAAGATGTGTCGGAGGTTGAGAACAAAAGTCACAGGTTCCTGTAGTAAAAATCTTAATATGTTAAATAAAACTCCCAGATAATCCATGGAATACTATCATATTCCTCATTACAAATGGAGACAAAAAACTATTTAGTGGTCCCTCTGGTCTGATTTGGAGAAAAACAATCTTCCTAGTCAAAATCTGGCAACTGGTTTTACCTCAAAGCCACAATCGTGACATGTTATGACTTTTGAAAATGAACCAATACAGCATGCTTTTGTGTCGTTACTCAGATTTTCAGCTAAGGTAAGCTAGCATAATGTAGACCTATCCATCCTGAAAATAAGAGCACAAATAAATTCACATAGCTAGCTTAATTAACTAATACAATGTAAATTGTAAATTGCAAATTGCCAAAATTCACAACAAACAGGAAGGGTCTATAGACTGAGGATTATCCACTGAAGTGATTTACAAATAATTTTAAAGGGTAAAAGTAGTAGAAAATTTTGTAGCCTGTTTGCAGACAATTGGAGAACAGGAAAAAAAGCAAAATTTGACACATCAATTATTCATTCTACGTTGTTCATTTCACTTTAGTTGATACTATAGTAGAGACATTTTCTATAAGCTTTTCATACTGCAGTGATGTAAGGCACACACGCAGCATAAGAATGAAGGCAGGCCATTTGTTGGCCTCATCTTTTTTTTTTTCACTCACAATCATGTAGAGATTCATTGGACTACCCACACTGTTTACAAGGTGGTACATGTATCGCCTATAAAACATCTGTGAAGCACAATATCTGCTAAATGTTAGTCAAGGATCGCTTCCTTTCAAAGTGATTATTGATCCACTGTTAAAACAGCTTATAAAAACAACCATTTGAGAAAAGACTTATAACTTTCTACTGCTGTTCTATTACACATTTTAAAGTCATTTTTAGAGGAAATTTCAGTATTGCCAAGTAATTTTTTATTTATTACAAATGCCTATGAAATCTAGGAATAAAACAGTATTGGTATTATTTATATTTCTATAGAAAGGAAAGATAATGTCCAGGACTGGCTTTTAAAACTATTAATGAGCCCTGGCAATGTGAAAAAGAGATGGATTAGGTAGATGTAATGAGATATGATTAAAGGGTGTAGGCACTGAAGGGTGTTGGAGAAATTCTTTTCAGAAGGAGTATAATTAGTGTCTGATAAAAGTACTTAGTAGATGAGATTTTTGAAGAAGAAAGGTTAAGATAAACACATACCATATGACAAACCTGTTTAATCTTTTTCCTTTGGTTCTTTGCGTACTGAATAATCTGTTGAAGTTTTATACATAAATAACATTTGTTGAATACTTGATGAAACTTCACAAGACAATTAAAGGGGTTTTAATTGCAAAACATAGAAAGTAGAGTAAATGTTGAAATGTCCTATTGCATTTCCATTATGCATTTCTCTTTTGATTTATGGAACTTAGATAATAATATGCAACCTTTCCCGAAATTAAACAAACAAATGAACTTCTTAAAAAGCAAGCTTTCTAGAAGTTGCTTAGCAACTTTCAAAGCTCTTTTTATTAAATTGGAAGCTACTTCTTTTAGTTTAGGCTTTAAAATATGCAGCAGCCTAAAGCAAACCATGCCAGTCACCTTTATGTAAGTCCTGGACAGAAGTGCTTTTTTGTCCATTTGACCAATAATATTTTGTACACTTTAAAATATCTGTTAGAATGAGATATCAGGCCTTTGGTGCTCCACTTTAAAGTGTGAACCTTCAGTCCACAACTTGAGTTTGAAATATGTCAAATGTTAGTCCAGTTAGAGCACTCGTAGAAGAATGATAGACAAATATATTAGACACTTAGGGATCCAGAAGAGAGGTTCACCATTAAGGGTCTTTCTGAGCATACATATGCTCGTGCATCTGTGTAAGGAACTTGCCAAGTGAAACATGAAAAACTGAAATAACAGCAAGTGCCGCCCCCCCTGCATCTGGGGACTTCTCACTGAAGGAGAGCTACCGCATCATGATCTCTGGTCTCTATTTTCAAGTCCAGCAATGATGGATTCCCGTCTTGTTTCCTTGCCCTTAAGACACACTATCTTTTCTACAATGGTTCATTGCAACAGAAGATTGTTCAGGATTTGCAGTATTTCAATAGTTCTTTCCTACTCATGTCTTCATGAGGAGAAGAATTAGTAAAGCTCAGCATTGGAAGCTCTAGCCTGACACACGGCTTCTGAAATATCTCCTTTGAAAGCTACTTCAGGCCCATGTGCCAAGAGAATCTGCCTCAACACGGCTGCTTCTCCACATTCAGTCACTGAGCAAAGGAACTCACGTGACAATAGCAGAGCAGAAAAGCAAAAGAGCAAGCCTGAGATCAGCGATCAGCCTTTGCATGGAACCCACATTCTGATAGCACCAGCCTTGTTTCAGTGCAAAGGTATAAACCATGATCATCTTTCTCATCCTTGAAAAGGTATCACCTTAAAGGACCGCAACACATCAGGAGCAGCTTTTCTTCCTCTGCCAGTGTACAGGAATGTCCGTTGTTTCTTATGAAGACTTCCAGTTGTGCACAGCACGTGTGATACTCGAGTCTCTGCGTGGCATGGAGGGTGGTCCTACTTATTGAAAAGTGCACAGTTACACAAAGCAGTCTCTAAATCATTGCCCAAGTTATTCAAGTGTACTTCTTATTCAGAACATAAAACCAGTTCCCACTAGGCATGTAATCTATCCAGAGAACATTTGAAATCCCTACAAGGTGCTGAGTTCAAATGTCTAGCAGAAACTGCCCCAAAAGACTTCCCGTTATCAGTGAACAAATAAACAAAACAAATAATGCAATTGGCAAAGAGGTCCTGTCCCTAATAAGCAAAAACCAAGTACACACATCCAGACTTGAAGATTATTTTCATGAAGCTAGATATGGGCAAGGGGAGCAGTGCTTCTGTGCTATATCAATAGTAGATCAAGATCTTAAAAAGAAATGGAATAGATCATCTGTCTCATGACTTCAGCAGTTTATACAGATCCTACCACCCCATTACTAATTAATTAATTAATTAATTATGAGATTTGTAGCTCCTCCAAATATCAAGCAGGCTTTTCAATAGAAGCGAATACAGGGTCCTATTCTAGGTGCCAGAAGGAAGCTTCGAAGTCATTCCTAATCAACAGCCCTAAAAGAAGATTGAAAAACTCAGTTTCTTGGCAGTAATATGTTACTTCTGAAGTGTAATGATAGCACTCTGTAAGTCAACATTGTTCAGCATTGTTAACATTGTTCATTGCTGCTTCTTTTTCAGCTTCAGCTAAATACGATGCCCCCAAAAATCTGCAATAACTGATTTTTTAAATGAGTATCCCTAGCTAGTATGCTAATTTGGCTTACATTTTTGTGAAAGTATAAATTCTAAAAATGTACAGATGAAAGATACTGTTAGATCATCTATTCCCTGTCAATGAAAGGACGTTTCTCAGATTACATTATTCTCTACATTTTTTGCAAACTTGGCATCAAATGGTGATTCATGGGGCTTCCAGCATTTAATTGAAGAATCTTTTCCACCAGATTCCATCAAACAATCAATCACGACAATTTCAAGAACATTCAGACCTAATTTTTAGTGTTAGTCTATTTCTCCCCATGATAATCCAGGACCATCAGGCAAGGAGGCAAAGATTCAATGGACTCCGGAGGAGCAGGAAAGAAAATGCAAGTGCCAGGAGTCCATTGTGTTGCAGCAGAAGAAGGTGAGGAAGTTCTTTGGAGAGGATAAGGCAGCTGGGCCACTTCCTTCTCACACACACATCTTGTGTGCACCTGCTCACACACCTCCTTACGGAAGTCCTGATGCCCAAGTTTCTTCCTGTAAACCAACGATGCTGTATTTCATGGTTTCAATAGAGGTCATGGTGGAGATGCACAGGGAAAGTCAGGACATCTTTAGGATCTACATGAAAACAAGGCAACAAGCACTTTTCTGCTTTGCTTGTAGGGGCATGGATGTGTCAGGAGACTCTTAGAGACATTCACAGGGGTGGCTTCATGTGCTGCAAAACAGAGACAGTGCTCAGACACCCATAGACCAGCACTATTTTCTGCTGTCAGCTCTCTGGATACTACAAGCTGTGGCCTGCCCCATCTTTGGGGCAGGAATTACATAGGCTGGAAATCAGTAGTTTCACCCTGCTCTGTAAAGCACTTCTTTCTACCTGTTTGCCTTCACTGCTGTTAGGGTTTCTTTCCTCTTCATTCTCTCTTTTTTCTTGATACGGTCTTAATGTTGCTGTTGCTGTTGTTGCTGATGCTGCTGTTCTGCTTGAATCAGGAACCAAAACCATGTGACTTTTCCTAGCTCTCTACTTCTTTGCAGTTTCTGCACCCCTCAGACTGATGGCACAGCCTCCAAAGCAACAACTCTGGGCGTTTCGTTGGTGAGTCTTGAAGATGCAGTAGAAACACACTGCAAAGAGAAAGAAAGGAGCTTGCCTATAGGTACTCTGCACTTTTCACTCAGCTCATTTTAAGCTGACAGAAACTGGCTGCAGTGTTTGAGTGACAGAATATACCCCATCCAAAATGGAAGTTGGTGGAGAGGAGAGGAGCATCAGAAACATAATGAAAATCTTTAGTAAAGATGGGGGGTGGCATCCTGTTTGAAGGGAAAATGGTGGACTAAGCCCTGCTGGCCTTAAATGCTTTAGGTGTTTCTGAAAACAGAGAACTGAAACCCATCATTGATTTGCTTTTTTTACAAAGGGAGATTATGACTAATATTTTCTGCTGTAGAATTCCCAGTGTGTGTGGTTTAGTGTTCCCTACAATTGTGATACACTGGTTCGTGATTTTCTTTAAATGTGAACTTAAAGGGACTCTCTTCTGCTGTGTTCTCACTTGCTTTTGCTTTTTTCTTTTTTTCTGACTACACTCAAATAGGTTCTACTTCTAGGTGAAGGGAGTATTTCCCTCCTCCCCTCTCCCCAAAATAAAAAGTGGCTTTTCCAAGTATCACTGTCCTTCAGGAAGGTCTCTGCAATCTGTTGAAGATTAGGGACACATTGTATGCAGGAAGAAAGTTGTCAGGGATTAGATCAGGCAGTGGGGGGGGGGGGGAAATCACCAAGCTGATCTGAGAGACTGCAAGGCATCCAGCTCCTTCTGTGTCAGGGAAACACGTATCTTTTCCCCACTACTTTCAAGGAGTTGAAACAACTATTTGAAAAATAAGGAAAATCGCTCCCAACCTCACGCTTAAAACAATAGTGAGATTTAGGCACCCATCATTCTGAGATGAAGCTTTAGGAAAATATTGGCCCTCTTTTTACCTCTCAGACTGTCAGAAAATTCTTTTCATGTTCAGTTTCAGAAAATCCTAAAAATAATGGATAGTCCCTTTCAGAAATTGCCAGTAACACCCCATTCTTCTCAGGTTTTCAGAGCTCACAGTAGTGGCTGCATAGACAAGGCCATCACGAGCCAGAGACATCATCAGCACAGAACACTCTGCTGCTATGTATTGAGACTCTGAAAAAGAGCCTTCTTGCTTATTTTCCTAAAATAATTAAAATGCATCACTTAAGTTCCGATTTGCTAAAAAAAAAAAAAAAAAGCGTGGGAGCATAAATGTTTTGGCTCTGAGCTGACAGTAAATATATCTTCCTATCATGTTTTTATTTTACCATTTTTAATGCATCTCTCCTTCCTAGCCCCTTCCCCTCCCCCATTAATTCCTGAAGTGTTTGAAAGAGCCCTGGAGCTCGCAGCGTTCTCTCTCCGCTCTTTGCAGCAGAGGATCAAATGTATTGCTTTCCCCCTTCGCATGCCTGATGACGGGATGGAAGTATCGGTTCAGCCGAGATTTGGGGGCCTGCGTCTGCAAGGGCACACGGGGAGAGAGTGCGGCAGCAGCCGCCGCGGCGGGAAGCCGGAGGAGGCACTGCTCCTCGGGGCAGAACCCCGGGCAGGGGGAGCGCTGGGGCGCCCGGCCCCGCGGACCGGCGCCCGGCCCCGCGGAGCGGACCGGCGCGGCGCGGAGCTTCTCCGCGGCGGGGCCGGCCAAGGCAGCCGTGCCCGCCGGCGGCCCGCCGCGCGGCCGCGCATCCTCGGTGGCCGGGGATCAGGCTCACCCCGTGCCCTTGAGGGTGTCGGGTTTGGTTTGGGGCTTTGGGGAGGGGTGTTGTCCTTGGCTGATGGGGTTTTTTAACCCGCAAAACAGGTCGTGGGGGCGTTACCCCAAATTCTTCCACTGCTGACTGGCTACAGCGGGAAAGGAGTTTCTTAGATTAAACTTGGGGAAATATATATATATACAGATAGATATAATTTAAAATCTTCGCTCCCCTCGAAAGCTGAGAGATGTCTGTTACTTGCACGTTGTGCAGAGAAGCCAGCTCGATATTAATTTAAGAAGGGTAACTGCAGCACTGCTGGTGATGTTCATTTGCAATTCCTACACACTGGCTATTATGTGCAGTGAACTAATCCTGCCTTGCCTTGGAAACAGAGCTTTCACTTAGCTCACTGTGCTCCTCAGATTTCCTTTATAAGAGAGCCGTTGTTTTGCTGGGATTTTATGATTATTAATAACATTACATAGAAATTTGAATGCTCCCGACACGTGTGTGGAGCTTTCCTTCTTTGTCGCTTTTTCTGGCCTTTTCTCTCCTGAACTTTTGGGGTACTGCCGTGCTCCTCTTACCGTGGGACGGGGAAGCTGGGAGCACCCACGTTTCGTTCCTCTTCCCTGCTGCAGCTGCCGGGGGTGAATACTAGACCATAGGCACTGCATAATGGCCAACCCTCTCACACCCTGTATCGGTGTCCGACCGCGGAGGACCGCCGAGCTTTAATCGCATCCATCTGCTGGAAGGGTGAGCGGTACGGGCCATGCTTCGCACCAGGGAATGCGTCCCCGGGAGAGCTGCTTCTCCTCGTAAGCAGCCGCTAAGTCGGGCAAAATTCTGGCAGGAGTGTCTCCGGTCGCTGAACATCAGGTCCTGAAATCCTGAGCCCGCTGAAACGAAGCGAGCCCTTGCCTCTGCGGCCCCTTGCAAGCCAAGACCGGCCCCTCCAAGGAAAGAAAACCCAGCGGCCGATGCAAACGGCCCCCCGTCCATCCACCCATCCACATTTTCCCAGAGCACGGAGTGCACCCGAAGGCAGGGAGCGACTCCGCAGCCCCGGGCCGGGACAGACCTCGTTTAGTCCGGGCCTGAGAGGTTGGAGCATCTGCTGGCCGCTAGTTAAGACGCGTTTAAAGCGTTTATTGGCATTGTGGCAATACAGTGCACGGTCAAAAACAACGCAAGAAGTTACAGGCTCAGCCATGGCAGCCTTCCCCGCCAAGCCCGAGGAAGAAGCCTGAGATCTGCACGAAGTTACCCGAGGAACTAAACCGTGTTTGCAATTTTAGTGGGTTTTGGTTTATGTCATCCCGTCTCTCCCCCTTTGCCCCCCCGTATCCGATCCCCTACCCCGGGGCAGGTCTTGTTCCCTATGATTGTTCAGCAGTTACCGAGCAGCCTGGCTTAACCTCGGACATCTGCTTGGGAGCTTTCGGGACTGATCACTTTGTAAAGGACTGTCCTTCGAGTCGTCTTGGATCCGGATTTCACGGCGGCATCTCGGAGGGGTCCGGCGGTGCCTCTGCCTCTCCCCTGCGCTATAGCGCGTTTGGCAAGCGCAGCCTTCCCTTCTCCCGGGATGAGGGACTCGTGTTTACACTCCAGACAGCCACTAACTTCTCCCATCTCTCCCTCCCAACCCCCACTGCCTCCCCCCGCATTTTTCTTTTGCTTCTAGCGAACAAAAAACGGCATTTGGTGCCAGCACACTGTCCTGTTCTGCTTTTGCATCATGACCACGCAGACCTCATTCATCACGGATCCTTCTCCTGGACAGTTCCCCACTTTGGCTGTCAGGCGTTTCTCGTCACGTCACCTTCTTCCTCCACAGATACCTAATCAGGGAGAGAGCACATCCCAGGCACAGCCGCAGGCAGAAAAGCCCACCCCCCCGTGCTCCCTGCGACCGCCCTTCAGGCCCCATGGCTCGGTTTTCCCAGGGCTCAAGAAATACAGGAACAGAGAATAGGGTCCATCTCTGCAGGACCTGCTGCTAACGCAGCTTCCCCGGGGCCCAAGCTAAGGGTACCGATTTAGTGACGAATTTCCCCAAGCGGGACATGACAGCCCCAGACACCTTTCTGACTGGGCTGTTCACATCAGTCCCTGCCAAAATACTTGCAATGCTGGAGAACGATGCTGCTGAGACAGTTAACGGCGCCTGAAGGTAGCCTAGGAAATACTGAGTGGCTGGTTAGCAGGGAGTGGAAAAAGGAGATGCCGAGGACAGTATTTCAGGGGGTCCTAAAAAAGCTCCAGTAGATCGCCATTTTTCAGAAGAAAGGTAAAAAAACGAGGGCATCTGTTTAACCCTTTTATTAGTCTTTTTAAAAAGCAGGAAATAAAGTAAAATCTTTAAATGATGGCTGATGACTCACACAGTCGGTAGCTTGCAACTACCGGCTACCGCAAGATGTGCATGTGGCATTAAAAAAAAAAAAACAACCAAGAACAAAACAAAAACCAACCAACCAAAAAACCACAACAGGGACTGTGGGCCCAAAATTCTGTGAGTCACAGTGTTTAATAACTAACTAGGTTTGACTCTGCATGACTCTGTGTGTTTGTATTTCCATTGTCAAAGAATAAGGGTGTATGTTCTTCACATGTTAGATTTGCAATTTCATATTGATTTCAACATTCCCTAACGACCCATCCCACAGAAGTGTCTAAAAGCACCTACAGATTATCTCCCATCTCTCTACTACTCTAATATGACACACCTACCTACATTTTAGGGGTACATCATTTGAGACAGATTTACAGTTCAACCCTCTCAGCAGACAGGAGGAGAGATCTGCGTGGAATATAAATTCAAGAATGTAATTCTTTCTCAAACAAATAATCTGCTCCCTTTCAAATATAATTAATGTTTTGATAGTGCATTTCTTGTGAGAGAGAGATACAAAAACAGAGGCAACCTCTTGGATCTCTGTTTGTATATTTGCATCAGGAATTTACAGTACCTATCTTGTGAATGTGACAGATAGAATGTTTTAAACATTTAGAAGTTTATTTATTAGCAGAACTACAGCGGGAAACTGATAGGTCTTTACTATCCACCGTGCCCATTTTACGCACGTTTTTGTTGCAAAGGAAATTGCAGTTGCAGGAGGAGGGCATTAGCCTTTCATTGGGATGAGAAATGTTCCCTAGCTCTCAGGATGCAGCCTTCTGTCCTGTTGTGCTTGGGAGGCACATGTCCTTGCTCTTTGTCTTCCATTCTCCTCTATCTTTCCTCCGTGGGGCTGAGTCTACATCCCTTTTTTCGCCCGCAGGGAGTTAAGGAAAACAGTGGGAACAACATTTCGGTTTTGACAGTCTTCAGCGTTCAGACTGGTCCCGGCACCGACGTGTTTCAAGTCATATTCTGAACAAACCCATGATTGAAAATGCCCGGAACATTTCTCAGAGGCTTGTTAAATACTGTTATGTGATCGTATGGCTCATTAGTTATAGATCCGCTACCAAATCCAGCGGGGCTGAGTTATCTTTTTTTCCTTCTCCCCCTCTCTCCCTCTCTTTTCTTCTCTCTTTTCTTTCTAACACCGGTTTCAGAGGAAGGTATGCAAAGGCGATTCTGTCGCGCTTAGGGACACGAAATTGAACGATATTCATTCTCAATGCCTACATCGTTTCTAGTGGTGAAATTGCCTTGGTGGGAAAAAAAAATAAATCTATGTTTTAACTCCAAATGCTACAAACGCTGGAGATCGGCTTGAGACCAAAGCCATCTGGATGCTCCTATTCAGTTCATGAATGGCCAGATTCGACTTCTACCAGTATCAAAACTAAATTTCCCATTCGTATCACTGGAAACTGCATTGGGTCCCCATTAAGTCTATAGCCTAGCAATACATTTTGGCATGCCGTTTATTTTCCAATGACATATTATTTTTGAAAATTCAAGTATTAAGCGGAACAGGAAAGAAATTTTTAAAAAGCATTGCTTTCCAGCCGGGGTTGCCTTGTCTCGCTTTTCTCAAACCGGTATTTTCAAAGAAAGGGAGGACACATCTGAAAATGACTTTTCACAGTGAGAACCAGACCTGTAGTTGGTCTGGAAGTCTTTAGGAACAATAAACATTAGCAATATGCGTCATTACTAACCCTAGAAAATAATCAGTGGGCTTAAAGGAGTGGGGTTTGCATTTTCAGAATAGTGCAAGGCCCTGGCTAGTCTGATGGCAGGCTTTCTTAAAAAACAAACAACAAAAACCAACCAACCAAAACAATAAAAACCCCACACCCAAACAACAACAAAAAAACCACTCCAAAATTTTTTCTCCGGAATTTATAGTCTCTGGATAGACTGTTACAGAGCACAGAGTGTTACCTCCCCACACAGGAGTAAGATCACTTGGATTTGGAGTATACAATATTGTAACGCCCTTTTTAATTTTATGATATGGCTTCTTCAGATTTACCTTTTCTAGAAACGCCTGAAATGTCTTGTAAACACCTGGACACTATGACAGGGAGAACCTTGGTTCTCTACAGAGTTACCAACCTCAGTCATTGAGATCCAATTAATTCGATGTTTGCCTCCAGTGATCTGTGAAAAAAACATACGGGGGGGGGGGACACAAAAAAGGAAAATATTTACCGCATTGATCCGATAATATCTAGGAAAATGTCAAATACACACTTTTTAATTAATTTCTTTAAAAATACTAAAAAATAATATAAAGCACTTCGGTACCTTTGGGATATGCAACTGGTCTTTTTTTTTTTTTTCGTCAAAGGCTAACATTCGGGACGATCGCACTTACGTTCAGAAAATATTGTTATTTTTCTTAATGGGGAAAATTGGACTCCCGCGACTTAGATCTGTGGTTTTTAGAACTGGGATGGAAATTGGACTGACACCACTTTGCACTTTAACAATCGGATTTCGTCAGGGTACAAGTTGTTTGTTTAACCCGACAGCTCCGTGCACCCCATCGCACGCTTTTACACACTCATTAAAACGATTATTCACGACCTGTCGAGTGTTTTCTCGTTCATTCACAGGAAAGACTTAGCGCTCTAAGATTCAAGCGCATACGGTCAGCTATACCACGGGCCGAGGGGAGAGATTACTTATCTCTGCGATCATCTGATGCGAGGCCGTCTTATCTCTCCAGGTTGTAAAGCAGCAGTTGCTGGAGGTAAAAGAAGAAGAAGGGAAAAAAAAAATCCCCCCCCTCACCCCCCGCCCCGACAAAACTTGCCGAAAGCAAAAGACAAGGAAGAAACGAAGAGCGCTGCTGGTCGCGGAGAAGGGCTTCCCGCTCGCTCAGCACCGCAGCACCAGACGAGCCGGGGGGGGGGGGGGCGGGGGGGTGGTCTGCGCCCCGGCGGGGCGCGGGGCAGCGCGGACGGGACGGGACGGGACGGGAGGAGGCGGCCTTCCCTCCCCGCACCTGGCCTTCGCACCGGCCCCCGACGCCATCCATCCCGTCCGGAGCTCGCCCTCCGTCGCCGAGGTGCCTGTGCCAGCACGGTCGAAGCGGAGAAGGAAAAATATTGATAAAGCAGAGCCCTCCCCGAAACGGTCGCAGAAGGAAAATTCCCAGTGTTGGGGAGGGGGAGACGGGGGGGACGGAGGGGGGGGAAGAGTATTAAAAAAATATATCAAAATGTTAGCCTTCTGCGGCCCTGGGAGGGGATGGCTGGAAACCAGACGATTTAGCAGAGAGGCCGGGGCGATTTCTTTCGAACTGATTAAATCACTAAGCCAAAAAGCAACTTCAAATACCGCCTGCTTTGGAGCACTCCGATTTTTGAATGCCGAGCTTCCTATTTTTATTTTGTCCTTCAGCATATCGATTCCTGATTTCTATATGCAGGTTGCCTCCGATTCTTAAATTCCATCCGTGAGGAAACCCCAGGGACCACTATTGCTGGGAAGGTGTTTTACACTTACAAAGGAAGCCAAGGGCCCGGACAGCAAAGCATGCACCGGCTCCTGTTCAGCCTTTGCGGATCCGGAAAATTATTTTTCATTTGGAAAATAGCTAAACAGAATGCCCCTTTATTTAAATGAACCGACCCCGAATGCAACAAGGGATTTTAATCTGAAACGGTTTCCTAATTGCTCGAAAGGCAAGCACGTATAAGTAATTTGTTAAACTTATTGGATTGCAATAATCCACTATCAGGTTAGCTAAGAATGGATCTGTCAAGTGTGTTTCCCAGTCTAAGCTCTTTCTTTCAAACTAATCTGGTATAATAATTAGCAGACAAAGAACCCGAAATATGTAAGCAAATACCTAAAGTTCTGCATAAATAAACATACTAATCAATAGCAAGCTACTCAACACTTGTCTTATTGATGAAGAGACAATCGATTTTGCTGTTCCAACCTGCAATCAGAGATCTGTATTTAATTATTAGTACTTTTACCTTCACTGATTTAATAACAAAAATAGAGCTAATAAGTCCTACCCTTCCGTCTAAATGCAAATGATAGTGATGACATAACTAAAGGCAACTTACGCTTCCCAGAAAAACAAACAACCTTGCTCAAAGAGAATAAACAAGCAAACAAGAAAAGGAACATGCAGTGTTGCCTTCTCTGATGAATGCTAGAGGACACTTTTCACGTTCAGAAAAGATCGGGCAAGTATATATGTGCATATATACACGCATGTATAATATACACGTGTATATATATATAGCTATAGAGATATAGATATAGTGGGAAAAGCTCACTGATAAAACAACAATGCGATTTTTATTTGCATAATTCTCATCTGTTTTCTCATAGACCCATATGAGTGTATGTATAGTACACGCTAATAAAAACACCCTTGCCATTCTGTACCACTGTGATCCTCTCCTCCAGATGCACTCGCCGTCAGAAGTGCAGTTCAGAAACCCAGAAGGAGATTTACTTATCCCTAGCGTGTTTTAAAGCTACCTATGAGCCACGGCATGATAAATATTCTAAGTAATTTCGTGATGCGCTTAACCGTACCCCTCCATAGACCGCTCTAGTAATCTGTCCCAGCTTTGTTTCGTTCGGGTCCAGTGAGAAGTCTTGTCGGAGCCGTCATCCCCATTTGGAATATACTGGTGTGGGGATGCGAGTGTGTTTGGCTGTGCAAGGAGCGTAAAAAGGGGGGAAACGCAGGTTCTAGTATACCATCATCGAGATTTTTGCTCAAAAGAGCAGTCTGATAACCGGTGAATATTACCCGTATTTAATTCTCAAAAGTATTGCAGCCTTTTGGGACATGCAATGCTTCACAATGAGGTTGTGCTTATTTTTATGGGAATGCAACTTCTTTTTTTTCCTTTCTCTTTTTTTAAACCATCTTCCAAGGCTGAGAAACAATTCCTCTTTTTTTACTCTACAGCCCGACTTCAGCCAGATTTTTTGGCAGATACCTGCCTCCTCTTAGATATGATTAATTTAAGAGACTATCTAATATTAAATACTTGCGATCAGATCATTGCTGGGTGGAAACCAGTCAAGGGGGGGGGGGGGGCGGAGAGGGGGCCTCGAGTTCTTTTCCTTCCACTGCCGACCGGTGCAGGGCGAAGACTTAATTTGGAGGGCCTCCAAGTTAACGGGGAGCTCGGCGAGGTCTCCCCCCGCGGACCGGCCGCCGCAGACCCCATCCCTCCGCCGCCAGGACGGGATAGCTGCCGTGAGCGCCGCCAGCTCCCGCCGCCGCGGACCGGGAGCGCCCCGGAGGGGAAGGGCTTCCTTCACCTCTTCCTACCTCCCTGTAAAAGATGCTCCTGCGAAATCCGTTGCAAAGCGCTCTGAATTCCCCACCGCGGGGGGGGGGGGGGGGGGGGGGGGGATGAAAAAAAAATAAACCCTAGAAAGCCCGGGCTTCGTGCCGCCTTTGTAGCTGGAAATTCAGCCTCCCTGGCCAAGCGGCTCCGGGCGAGGAGAGCTTTCACCTCTCGGTCTTAGGTTAAGCAGTCCTTTGGAGCTAACTTTACAGGGATGCTTTACTCACCTTAGGGTAGGGTGACAATGGCAGGCTTTTCTCAGACTCCCTCTCGTTTAGTCTTTCCTCTCAAATCACGGATAACCCCAAATACACTTGGCGGGCTCCCTAGAGATAATTCTTTGAAACGGACTTTGCATTCATTTCCCCGATTGAGAATAGTAAATCCGCTCGCTTTAAGTCTAATTCGCTAGCCTGATACTGTATTCTGTTACACGGTATTAAGAAGGGCCGGGGCGGGGGGAGAAGTTGCTGGTAGTTGCCTTGGTTATGGTTATTTGTTTATTTTGGCCGTTTGTTCCGTTTCCTTTGTTTTTGTTTTTCGAGTTTTCGCTGGTTTCTTTTGCCCCAGCGGCGGGGGGGGTGGGTTTTGCGATACCGTTCCCGGACCGGAGCATCCCGGACCGGTTCGCAGGAAGAGGACTTTAAAACGCGCTTCCCTACGGCGGCATGTGTCTCTTGGTGGCCGCCAAGGCGCAAACCCCAAGTCCGCACGGAGAAGGACGCTTCACGTTTTTCCTCCTTTCCGAAGGGGAGGGGGGAGGCGCGGACCCCAGCCCTCCCCACACAGACGCCCCTCGCCTGCACGTCGCAGTGGTACCAACCGGCAGGTGAGTGCCGGGACCGGTGAGAGAGGCCCCGAGTCAACGCCGGCTCGTAGAGAGGCGGCCGGGCTCGGCGCCCCCCGGTTCCCCCGCGCAGCCGGCCCGGGCCGCTCTCCCGCGAGGCAAGAGCGCCCCCAGCCCGCGGCACGCGCACCGCCGCCGCCCGCCCGCCCGCCCCCCGCCCGCCGGCCCGGCCCGGCCCCCGCCTCGCCTCGCCTCGCCCCGCGGACACGCGTGTCCGGGCACGGCGGCTTCTGGCGCGGCTTCGGGGCGCGGGGGCCGCCCGGGGTCTGGCAGCGCCGGGTGCCGGCTGTCCCGGGGAGGCGCGGGTGTGGGTGCCGCTCTCCCTACAGCAGGGCGTGGGGAGCTCCACCCGTGCCCCGCGGGACCCACGGGGCGCCCCCGGGCAGGTTTGACCCGGGCGGAAAACGCGCCGGCGGGTTCTGTCAGAAGTTAACGCCGGCGTGTGCCGTGCGTGTGTGAGTGCACGCTTCCCGGTGCGCCGGCGCCTCGTCCTACGGTGGGAAGGAGAGAGCCGCTCAGTGCCGCTCCCCCCTGCGCTGAGGTGTCTCAGCTCACAGCATCGCGGGGAAAGCGAGTTTGCCGTATCTTAAAAACCGAATTGTTTTCGTGAGGTCACAACTGGCAGGAGCAAGGGGGTTAAAGTCGTCCGCCGGGTGGGACATGAGCCGCTGCTCTTTCCCTCCGCCACGTCGGGACAACAAAACAAGAACAACGTCGGTCCACGGAGGCCCCGGCCCGGGGTCCTGCCCACGCACCCGCACGCCTGCCCCCCACCCGCAAGCGTGAGCAAGCTGAGCAAATCAGGGGGTTAAACTTCCGCCCCTATCCCGAGATTTAGGTTTGCCGCAAGTAAATCTCCATAGATCCAGAACGCAGTCACGGAATTTGGGGAGGGGGAGGCCAAAGGCAGTGCCTGGAGCTCTCCGAGGAACACGAACATTGCCCGTGATCGGGTCGGCGGTTGTAAGGGCGCGCTTGCTCCGCTGGAGCGCTCAGAGCAAAACCCGGCTCAGTTTGAGATGTACGGCTTATTACAAGGTCTTTCTCCGTGCTCTCCCAGAATTTTTGGCACTTAGTCGCTTTCCCGAGAATTTAGGGATATTAGCACTCCTTACACAACCCCCGAAAGGTACTAGAAGCCCGTAGCTTTTACTCAAACGGCAGGCTCAGACTTTTTAGAAATAATTCATTACGGAACCCGCCTATACCCGCCATACTAAAATCGTCTTTCATACAGCAGAGGTGGAACAAGGAGCAAATTTCATCCCGGAATGAGTGGTGGCGGGGAATCTTGCCTAGCCCCCATAATATTTCTACGCTCAACCGTGACCAAAAAGGCAGGGCACGCTCAGGGGTCTGCGGGAACCGCGCTCCCTCCCTTCCTGACACCAGCGGACACAAATCACGAGTGTAGTTACTTGATTCCTGAGTGTAAAAGAGTAAAATCCGCACTCACCCGGTGCCGGCGGAGGACTCCCATCCCCAAGTGCCATCGTGCGCCTTTCCTGCAGGTAGAGGCAGTTTCTCCCGGCATCTTAAAAAAGGCAAACACAACATTGCACCCGTCTGACTTTCTCTGGCGTTAGTGGCAAACAAGCAAACAAAGAGCACGTTAACAAAACAAGCTAAAAAATCTACAGATAAACCATGAGAACTGCTAAACCGGCGAAGAAACTTCCAACTTACCGATTGAAACGATAGAGCCCGAGGGGGAGGGGGGAGGCCGGGGGAGGAAACACTTTGAGGAAGAGACCAAAAAAAAAAAAAAGAGAGAGAGGGGAAAAAAAATCCTAACATTAGGCACACGCAGTTTTGGTGTAACTGGTGCTTTGAAACTGTGCTTCGGTTGCACGGGCGATCTGCTTATCAGGGGGCACGGGGGAAACAGTACGTTTAGACAGAAGTCTATCTCTATTCATTCGTATCACATGGATCTGCCTGTTGGGAGAAGAAGTAGGGAAGGTTTTCTTGAAGTGCACCTACCCTTCTGGCGGGAAGGCTTGCTGGGATTGCTGGGCAGGTTTCTTCTGGAGGGTCCCATCTCTCTGGAGTAGCTGCAGTGGAGTTGAGGGCAGGTTCTCCGGTGAGGTAGGAATGTGCAGGAACTCCGCCCTCTGGGCACAGTCACACAAACCCAGCAAAACAGCCACAGCCAGCCCTAAAACCTCTAATGATCTTCACCTTCACCTCTTTCTAACCCAGTTCTCCACCACTTTTTGACCCATTTACCCAGGCACCTTCACCACGGGGAGGGAAGGGGAGGGGGGGGGCGGGGAGGGAGGTATTCAAAACAAGAACGTTTCAGTGCACAAAACTGCCGAGAAGCTACTACAGACACTAGTGCATGGATAGACACCTCTGCAGGGTTGTGTGTGTCTGTATGTATGTACACATATTTATTCCCATTCGTTGAATTTGTAGTCGTGTAATATGTATGCGCATATACTTTCTTTCTTGGGCGGGTGTTATTATTCGCGATTATACAATTAAGTACATAGCAATGACTATCTACGGGCAGATTTTTTTTTTTCGTCCTAAGGGAAAATACGAACAATTAAAGAATATAGTCACTAATAAAACAGTGAGTCTTTCTCAATGTTCTTTCTTAAGCAAAACTCTGATGTGGTTCAGTCAAAACGTAACCGGAGTTCAGTGGGAGTTTTGCTTGAGTGAATAGTGAATACGTGGTGATTGAGACCTCATATTAACACAAGTGGTGAGGGGGTGTGTACCTGAATCATAATTTCTGACATAAATCTTAATAATCATCAGAAGAAGTTATAAAGAGCAAAATGACGTCCCGGTTAAACTATTTTTTCAAGTACTGGATTAAAAAATTATCACTCTCCCAAACAGTAGTCTCGTGCCATTTAAGGCAAAATATATTATTGTTCACTTTCTTTTAGCCCCTTTCGTAAGAACACATTGCACGTAACGGATGCTATTTTGCTGAAACAAAAGAAAAATATTTAAAATATGTCAAAAATTGCTTCGCCAAATATCGCGTTGTGGATTCGAGTTACAGTTTATTATCCCTCAAACACGTTTGCGAAGGCAATCTTAAAATCGTAATTGGAGGTTTCTTGATGAGCAGATTTCTTCTCCTACGATCTATGTGAGCAAAGTTAATCACCTCAAACGTCAACTAGGAATATAACAATAGCTCCTTAATTCCATAAAGACCACCCGTCCCCCATAAACACTCTAAATCAGAAAACGCTAAAGAAGCGATGCTAAAACACCGCAACATTCTAGAAACGTGCATATTTAAAAAAAAATACTAAAAGCTTAGCTTGAGGATTTGACAAATAAACCACCATGGAAACAAGTATCAGATAACAGAATTATTCCCTGCTTTAAAAAAAAAAAAATACTATGAAAAAAACCCAACTAAAACCACCACCACACATCCAGTACCGAACGAGCCTGTGCAAAGATTAGCATAAAAGACATCCTCAGGAAACAAAAGGGTTTCTCTGACTGGGGAGCAGGCAAAGGTAAAGGCATATTTGGGGCCTTGGCAGTCTCGCTACCATCCATGACAACTTTAGCGTGTTTTTTTTTCCTTTACAAAGACAGTCTCATTGCTGGTAATATGTGTATGGAAACGTGAATAAATTACCAGCTCAACAACCACCCCTTCCCCCAGCGTGAGAGAAAGAGGGAAAAGTCTGTAGCACCTGAACTGCTTAGGCAGCACTTTGCTACACTGAACCTGAAGGAGAGCACTGAGAGCGAGTGTTTGCTTAAACGAAGTCTGGAGAGACATACATCAGGGCTACCCTTTTCAGGAATTATTATGCATCACGCTTATCTAATTAATGCTTATTAGCCAACCCCAAACTCTGACATGGCGAGATTGTGCTTTCCTCCAACCTGACTTGTCTTTTTCCTCCTTTTAGTACACTGTCAGTGGATTTTTTTACGTTGCAAACTAGATGATGCTTTGAGGATGTGCTATTGGATTTCCTACAGTATAGAACCAATTGCAAGTGGTAAACAATAAATCATTTCCTTTGTCAGCTGCAGCAGATGCCATTCTTTTATTTTGCTTAGGCACAAGTATACAGAATGGGGTCTTGAGGCTTCAAGAGTTTAAATCGCACCTGTTTAATTTCATTATTTCCGATAAGTTTGTTGCAAAGGAGTTTTGGTTTTTAGTTTTTTGCCATCACTTCTTTTAATGACAATAGGGTGAAGAATATGGGGGAGGGTAGGCGCTTCCAAGTGGTGGTATCATCTCTTCATCCCCAAACAAAGCAACCTTTTTCTCATAGTGATGATTAATTTTGAATTGCAGAAGTGAGAGTGAAAGCCAAGAATATCAGAGATTTCTCTCCTTCTCCCCCACATAGTGCAGAGCTGGGTGTCCCATCTCTCATCCGTAACCTTTCACTCCTCTCTCTTTCCTGCAGATCTGCTTGCATCTGTTTATTTATTACTTATTTTTGGAAGACTTCCCCTCCCTCCCCTTATTCTTTCAGCATGACAAATATTCTGTTTGCAAGAATTCACATTTGCTCTTGCTTCTCTATTCACCCCCCGGCATTTTTTTTTTCTCTTTTTCTTTTTCTTCCTCTTCCTCTTCTGTCTTTCTAAGATCAGCTCTTTAAAGTGTTTGCGATAACATCTCCGACCTAGAGATTATTTTTCATTGGGCCTATTGTGAGCAGCCGTCGGCTTATTGCACTGCTGCAGAGCCCTGTTTAGACTACACAAACGTAACAAATGAACAACTTGTCCTCCGCGGACTCACCGCAGGATCCAATTAGTTCCTAAACCTTTTGCACAAGTTTTCTAATTATTTTCAAGAGTTGCGGCTTTTATAAGCTTCCCTAAACTCATCAAGAAACCAATTCTTTTTAGGATTAAATGCTTCTTAAAATTAGTCGTAGCGTTGCCCCCTTAAAACTAATGGTTTGGTTCTCCGGGCAGCGGAGGATACTCACGGCCGCTGGCGCGGGTCAGTGGGCTGCAGCCAGAGCGCGAAAAAAAGCTCCATGGCAAAACTTTAAATTTAACTGCATCCACACGGATTTGGGGTTGGTTGGGGTTTTTTTTTTTGGTGGGTTCCCCCCCACACACAAGAAAACGTTTAAACATCGGTATGCAAGCCCGGGCGTCACGTGACAACCCCCCCCCCCGCCCTCTGCCTCCCTGCAACGCTCTGCAACTTCACCTCAGCCTCTGCTCGGCTGCCTCCCCGGCCGGGGGGCGAGAGGGGCAGGGGAGCGAGGCTCTAGCTGAAAAACCGCCCCTGCTTTCACAATATTTAAAGCCAAAGCGTTTGCAGCATTAAAAGTATAGAAATACATACAGTAGAGAGACTTCCGGAGCAGTGCTCCTTTAAGATAAGGATTGCATTTTAGACACATACGTTTCGTAGCTTGCTAAATTGGATCAAATGATTGTACGAAAGCTAATATGTATATGTATATACACACACACATACACAGTCGTAGTTAACGTGTCTCCACTTATCATGGAGTGGAAATTTATTTCTTTCAGAAGAGTAATTCTTTGAATGCATTTCAGAGATTGCAAGAACAACACCTATCTGTGTAATAATGCACCTTGGTTTTTTCCTAATGTGTGCGTATATGCTTAAATTTTATATGTATGTGTATATATGTACATTTATACGTACGCAACTTTAAGCGTCTTCAACGTATGGCAGAGTTTTTAGTAAGACACCCTACCTCGTGCTAACAATTTTTAAGCAGACTTGATAAGAATTCTGCCCCAAAACAGACATCACAATAGTGGCCGTGGTGTTTAATTAAATACCCTGATCCTTTACATTTGAAAATACTGCTATTAAAGACAATATGATCGGGGGGGGGGGAGAAAGGAGCATGTAAAAAATGGTGGACTGCTGTAATAACCAGCGCCCTGATCTCCCTGTAATTTTAAATCCTCTGGCGTATTAATTTTAGTTAATAAAAGAGACAAAAAAACTATCAAGTATATATGAATTTAGCCTATTTTTTTATTTCTGTGTGTTCATAGTAAACATTTTTGTAAGTGACAAACACGGGCATATGACCACAGTATCACAATCAAGAAATTTTAAGACGACATTAACAATCACTCAAATTTATGCGGCATTTGCGCAACACAGGTTACATATTTGCAAGGTTTACCTATAAGTACAATAGGTATTAACATTTCACTACATTTAGGAAAAAAATAAAGGTGACCTGTTAGTGACCACATACATCAAAATATACACAACACAAACTGAAGGCAATCATTAATTTTGTCCCCTTCTGATTCATTTGAACGGGCAGTGCTGCAAACTGAAATAATGTTGCTGTTTTTTTAAATTACTCCGTACACTGAGTGCATTTTCTAAAACCCAATCTTTGGTCTAAAAGTAAACAAGCAAACAAACAAACAAAAAAAAAAGGAACCCCCCAAAAAGCGCGGTTCGGTAAAGAAAAGGATAAAATAATAAATGGCCAAAATGTAGTTCTTGGGCACCTTTCAGTATTCAGTATTCTGCTTAAATACAAATTCCGTTTTAAGTTTTTGATAGTCTTCATAAATTTAGTGGTGGTTTTTTTTTTATTTTTTTTCTTTCAAGGTCTGCACCCACCGACATATCCATGATAACTTATAATACTGCAAACATGGAGAATCTGGCGGCTTTTAGTGATAGACTTATCGTATTTGAATAAAAAATTGCAAAAGCAGTCACTATTTAGATACACATTCTACTATAATTTTGTCTTCCGAACTTCATAGTCTACAATGTAATCTCCCCACATTGCACCTTGCTGACACTCCTCACCTTGGTGGAATAATAAACAACCCTAAAGACTGAACAAACGTACAGAAAATGGGGGACTTAATAAAAAATACCTGGACTTTTTTGTTTTGCTTTTTTTTCTTTTAATTATCATTTACAATGCAAACGTGTGTAAAATGTTCACTTACAGTCTGATCCCATGGATGTTAATGTATTAAAGGGTTTGAAGAAGACCCCTGATTTTGATGTGTGAAATAATCAGAAAGTCCTCCGGAAAGTCCCGTTGTGAAACTTGGCAAAGAAGGTCTTAAGGACTCACAGGGGAGAGTGGAGGGCGCCTGTGGCGACGTGGAGGAGGAGGCTGCCCTGGCCGTCATTGAAGTGCTGCTCTGAGAAGTCATTGAAGGGTGAGGAACATGGGGGAAAAAGTAACTCGTCTGTCCTGCTAGGAGGTTTACGGAGCAGGGGTTTAGGGAATAGGTGCCGGAGCAGGGAACTGACAAGCCACACGGCACTGAGGCGGCCAGAGCTGCTGCTGTGAGGTGATGAGTGGCGTAAGGTATCTCTCCATTGACTAGTCTATCAACACTTAACCCATTAGACGTGGAAAAGGAGTGGTTGTTTCCCAAGGAGTTTTGAGTCAACACTGAGCTGTAGGGCATGGGGTGGCTGGGGTAGGCGGACGTGGTCCCGTTGTAACTCAAAGTGCTGCTGGCCCGGGGGTGGTGCAGGGAGAGGAAGGGGGACATAGGCCAGTACAAGGATCCTGCCCTATCCATGAACGTCAGTCCGGTGGAGGTGAGCCGGGCGCCCCGCTTGAAGGCCAGCTTGGCCCGCGAGGTGGTGGAGCGCCGGCGGAGCTTGCCGGTGGTGCCCCCGATGAAGACGTCGTCGCTGGAGGGGTCCAGCATCCAGTAGTTCCCTTTGCCCGGGTCGTCGTAGTGGCGGGGCACCTTGACGAAGCACTTATTGAGGGAGAGGTTGTGGCGGATGGAGTTCTGCCAGCCCTGCTTGTTCTCCCGGTAGTAGGGGAAGTTCTTCATGATGAACTCGTAGATGCCGTTGAGCGTGAGGCGCTTCTCGGGGCTCTGCCGGATGGCCATCATGATGAGCGCGTTGTAGCTGAACGGCGGCTTCTCGTACTTGCCGTTCTTCTTCTCCCCCTCCTTCCCGCTCTCCCCGTCCTTGGCCCCCTCCGCCGCCCCCTTCTTCTCCTCCGCCGCCTTCTCCTTCTCCTCCAGCTCCGCCGCCGCCGCCGCCGCGCCCGCGTCGCCTTTGCCCGCCAGCATGTCCGCCTTGGCCACCTCCAGGGCGCCGGAGGCGGTGGCGGCGGGGGGCGGCAGGAGGAGCTGGCCCTTCTCCTCGTCCTCCTCCTCGGCCGCGGCGGCTCGCTGGGGCTGCTGCTGCGGCGGCGGGTGGTGGTGGTGGTGGTGGTGGTGGTGGTGGTGGTGGGGGTGGTGGCTGTTGTGGTGGCTGTGGCTGCTGTGGTTGTTGTCGCTCTGGACGGCTTCGGGCACCAGGCTGTTTATGCTAAAGGAGGATTTCGGCAGCATTTTCACTTCCTTCCTATCTCCCATGTCCAACATCACACACTAGTCTGAGGGGGAAAGTTGCAGCGGCCGAGGGAGCAGCGCGCGGGGCGGCGGCGGCGGCCGAGGAGGCGGCGGCGGCGGCCGAGGTGGCGGCGGCGGCGGCGGCACCACCGGCGGCAGCGGCGGCGGCGGCGGCGGCGGCAGCGCAGTTGGACCGCAGTCTCAAGCGCTGGCAAGTCATGTAGCAAGGACAGGAACCGCCGGGGAGGGAAAAAAATAATAGTAATAATAATCACCAATCAGATAAAATCAAACCGAGTCAGAGCGGAGGAAAAAAAAAAAAAGGAGAAAAAAGGGGAAAAAAAACCCTCTGAAAACCCAACAACAACCAAAAAAAAAAAAACCAACACACAAACACACACAAAAAAAAAAAAAAGCTACTTCATGGTGCCTGGTTCCCCCGGCAAGGCAGAGCAGGGGGGAGGAAGGAGCAGCCGCAGCCGCGGGTCGGCGAGGAGCGAGCGGAGACGGGCTATACAGACCGCCCTGGCCGCAATTAATTTCAGAGCTGCAGACACGCACCGGGGCTGTAAAAAATTTTTTGGTTTAACCTTTCCCACCGGCCGCCCAATCAGGGACGGCGGCGTGCCGGCGCGTCTGCCCGCCCGCCGGCCAATGGCGGCCCGCCGCTCCGCCTCTCCCCGCGCCCGCCCGCCGCCGGCCCGCCCCCCGCCGCCGCCGCGGCGGCGGCTCCCGCGGCGCAGGGATACCGGCGCAGGGGCGCATCACCGCGGCGGTTTGCGCGCCCCCCCCCCCGTGCCCCCCCGACCGTCGCTCCAAGCACAAATCCCCTCACGCCAAACAAACGGCGCCCGTCCCACGGCTGCGGGCCCGGCCGGTTTTCCTACTTCGTAGTTTCTCCGGTGGACTAAAGTTGCCCCGTCCCTCTTTGCCCCCTCCTCTGGCGGCGAAGGAGGCGGGGTGGGAGGCCGGGTGGGTGAGGAGGCCGCGGCGCACCGGCGGCGGAGGTACTACTTTGCGGATCCCGCCGAAGTCACTCGGCGAGTTTGTTTTTTCTAGGCCCCGGTGTCGGTTATTTCTATTTATTATTTTACCGAGAGAGAGGAAAAAAAATAATCAGCTGGAGGGGATGCAGACGGCGGGGCGGGCCTCGGGCCGCCACGGCGCCGGGGTCCGGCAGCGGCCGGGGGCCGGGCGGGCCGGAGGCCGCTGCCCGCGGCCTGCCGGCGAAGACGGTCTCCGCCGGCCCGCTCGGTCCGTGCCTGCCACGCTCCGGAACGTGAGTCGGGAAGGCACGGAAACGAGCAAACCCTCTCCTCCCCTCCTCTCCGCTCCCTCTCTGCGTCTGGGGCGGCCGGGCGCGGCGCCAGGCCGGCGGCGGAGCCGGGCTCGGCGCTTGCCTGCTCGCCGCTCCCTCCCCGGCCCCGGCGCAGCTCCCTCCCCGCTCGCCCGCCGCTTCCCCGGCGGGGCCGCCGGAGCAAGGCGGGGGGCGCCGGGGGTCCTTCCGTGTCCTCTGCGCTGCCGGGTGGCTGCAGCCAGAAGGGCGCAGGCCGCGTGTCAGGTGTAAAAAATAAATTCTACTACTACTACTACTAATATCAATAACCCGTGAAATAGCTATCTTGCGATTTCTTGCCGCCCCCCGGCCCGGCCCGGCCCGGCCCGCGGTGTCTGGCCACGGGGTTTCGGTTCGGCAGCCTTGCAGGGGGAGGGCGGGGGGCAGCGGCCGGGGTGCTCCCGGGGCGGCTGGAAGGCCCCGGTACCGCCGGACGCCCTCGGAGTACCGGCCGTGGTGGAGACTGGGGCTCAGGGCTGCGGTTTCCCGGGACCGGGGTGTCAGTCGTCCGCATCGCAGCGTTTCTTACTGCCAGCGTGTGGGGGGGGAATCGACCCTGAAACAAAGCGAAATAAATCGCGCAGCTTCCTCGCTGGGGAAGTAGAAGGGGAAATGTAACGGGTAGAGAGCGTGGTGATCGCCTTCCAGCCGAAGCTGTAGGCAAAGGCAACGTACAGCGCCGCGTTAAAGCTGCCTAAAGTTTGCGTTTGTGCTGTAGGAAAAGAACGTTCCGTAGACAGAATACGTGCAACTCAACCCCACTTAAAACAATTTATCCCGGAGAAATTCAGGTCAAAGCTCAGTGCAGCAAACGTGGTTGTCTGTAGATGTGCGTTTTATATATGTATTTGTGTATGTGTGTGTGTATGTGAGGGAGGGAGGGAGGGAGGGAGGGAGGGAGGGAGAGCGAGTGAGTGTGAGAAAGAGAGAGTAAATAACGAGAACAATTACAATGGACCGGTAATAAACAATTGCAATTGCGAATGGCATGAACTCTGCGCATTGGATTAACCTCGAATGACCTTACCACGATTGTATTTATTTATCCAATTTCATAGCAGGTTGCTACTAACAAAAAAAGAGAAAAAAGTCAATGATCAACCACGCTTATTTTTTACACTTTTTTTTTTTTAGAAATGCAGTTCAAAAAAAAATCATGTCAATTTGTAATTATTTCATTGCTCAACACTGAAGTCAATGTATGGGAATTCTTGAGGAAGACTGCAATGTGGAGGATGTGACTTGGCTCTACCATGGCAAGGGGTAAGAGGAAAGGTAAGATTCCTGCATATTATTATGATTATGATGATCATTAACTACTATGTGTCTTTATGGTGCGGTAGGATCCCATTAGGGTGACTGGGCCCAGTGCATTTTCCTACTTGGTCTAGCATGTAATGATTCGGTGTAACTGGATTCTTGAGAAAGGACAGGTTACGTAAACATTTACTGATGTGGAGTAACTATACTATTTGTACTCTGATATGCAGGAAGGAAAGTGTTGATTAACACAGAAGAAAAAAAAGCGAAATTAGCTGATTGCATGCTCATAAGTGCAAGCTGTCATTGAACTGCTTTTAAAATAGACACAGCTGGGTGTTTGTGTTGAAAAATTTCTTGTGTTTTTGCTAATACTGAAATAAGCATGATTTTGTATACCAAACATTTTCAGATCATTAAAATTTGTAATCTGTGCTGGTTTTAAACACAAAGAAAAGAAACAGATTCATTTCGCTGTAAAATTTGCTGATATTATATTAACTCAATCAGGTCTGTACAAATGGTGTATTGTGCCTTATCAAATCTCTTTGATCCATTTAATACACAAAGTGCCAAACGTGTGTATTGTTTGTTAACATTGAACGTTTTATTCAAATCCCAGCTCTGCAGCGAACTGGAGGAGTTCTCGTTTAATGTAACACTGACATTGCCTGTTGAAATTTTAATGCCTTGAGGTGTTTCTTAGGTCAAAGCTGAGTTTACTTTGCGTTGTGATCAGGGATGAAAATGTAGCAGGGAAGAAAATAAACATTTTATCATTTTGCATTTCTGAGCAAAGGGCTAACACCGAAAGAAGCACACTTTTAAAATGTTTGATGATCTAAATTTAACATTCAGTCATTTGTCACGGGTGCAGAATAAAGCTCTGTGCACAAACTTAGGATTTATATTATATTTTTTTTTAATGCCATGGATATACAGTTCTACCAAAAAAGGAAATGTTGTGTCCAATATGTAGTACATATCTTTCTAAGCCTATGAAGATTAATTACCTGTTTACAGGACAGAAAAGGATACGTAAGAGAAGCCACGTCAATTATTATTTCTGCTGGACCTTAACTTTCGAGTCCCTCTGGTTTTTTTTCTTCCGCAGAAAATTCCTTGTTTATAAAACTGGAGATACTTACTTTGGAAATGCAGGAGTCTTGCTCCAACGCAAATTATTCCCTGAGCTCTGCCCTGGCCACGACTCCCGTTCACTTCAGCGGGAGCTTTGTGCGTCGCAGCACTGCATGAGCGGCCGATTTGACCCCTCAGCTCTGGCTGAACTCCAATTCCTGTAAGAAGGTCCCTCATGACAGCATTTTCTAACAGGGAAGTTTTGGTGGGGTGTCTGAAGAAGACGCACGCTTGTGCATGGAACAGAAGTGCATGGCCCCAACCCTGCGATACACGGGTGGGTGTGCAGGGGGGGCCCAGCTCTCCGCAGAGCATGGATGCTCCCTCACCTGCGCGCTCGCCTGTGGTGTGGACCCGCCGCACTGAGTGGTGGGAATGGGCTGAGAGTGTCCAACTCTGGGGTCAGCGTGGGGGTGAATAGCTGAGCTGAAACGTCCTGGCTGAAGTGCCATTCAACCGCGATCTCGGTGCAGTTCTGGGGTATAACTCGTAGGGATAGTGTTTCAACCGCACACTTTTCTCCCTCGTATATATGTATTTATTTATTTATTTATTTATTTTAATTAAAGGACAAACAGACCCTCTCCACCATAAGCTCAATGGATATAGTGTACCCCTCACCACCCCCCGGCTCCAGCCTTCAATCCCCCTTCACACGGGTCTAGCGGCTCTGTACTCTCAGGCTCTTTCAAGGGGTTAAGCTGCTAAAATGTACTGACAGCTTAAGAAATGAATGAGAGTTTTTTCAGCCATGAAGAAAGGGTATTTAATAACCACGCTTCGATGGCATCATGCTTCCATGAAACGAGTCGGGACACTTTGGTTTAACAGTCAGTAATATCACATTCGGTACAGCAAATGCCTGGATGTACGCATATATAATTCTATTCCCCCTTGACTCTAAGCTTGCCTTATTTATTCCAGGTTACCTGGGCAATTAAGGTAAGGGCTGCTCAGCAGACACTGATAGCCTGCTGCTAAGGCATGGCAAATGGGGACGGAGCGGTGCGCTAACAAAGAGAAAGGGGTAGTCAAACATTTTGAAGAGGGGTGAATGGGACTGAAGGTGGATGGATGAATAGAGGCAAAGAGGGAGAGGAAGAAGTATTCAACGGTCCACCCTTCTATCCGCATTTGTGGATTTAAGTTTAGGTGTCTGTCTCTAGCCAACTTCCAGTTAATCCTCAACAGCTGGTAGTGGTGCTAACGTTTAGTGATTAGAAGTTAGTCTATTTAGCATGCTGTATCCTTCTTCCATGGGTTTTGGTTACAGGTTATACGATTAGGATTGCGAGAACAGTAGTGAACTAAACTTCCCAGTAAGAGGTCTTCACACCAGGGAAGTGTTACTTTGCTGCAGCAGCCCTGCCTCGTCAGTCATTAGGAAGCTGCAGGTTGTCAGAGGCTTCTCTTGCGCGCACACACGCGCAGACACACACACGCACACACACAAAACCACAGCACTAAAACTAAATTAAGAAGCCGATGATTAAGACAAGCGTCTACGAGGCCTGTCATTTCAGCATCCTTCCATCATAACATTGTGGCACCGAGAAATTTGCTTGAAAACCCCGGAAAAAATGTCTATGGGAGAGCCTCCTGTTTGAGATAGCATAAATGTTAATTTCAAATATAGACTGGGAACTGCCTCGGATGCAAGATAGTATTCCGCAGAGGAAAGGAGCACTGCAGAGACCTTTGGGCTACCCGTGCACTCCCGAAACTCTGGTAAGTATCTCTCCCTTCTGTTGCAGCAGGTACGCAGGCACTGTGTGACTGGAACTGGACCGGGTTTGAAATCCGCAGCTATGTTCCCTTCGGAGACTTCGGGGAACTCCCCCTAAAGATAGATCTGTAATGAAAAGTCCCTACTGGATGACTAATGGTTATTGGCACTCGGTGCCCCTTTAAGGAGAGCAGCACATATTGTGCCGAAGACCTTGCAAGCACCCTTTAAATACAAACATTTTAAGTCCCCCTCCCATGCATCCCCACCCCTGTTGTTTTCGGGCTAGTTGTGTTATATCTCCTCTTCCCCCCTCCTTTAAGCTCCCTAGTCTTCCCTCCCCCCACCCCCATTCAGAACTAATTGCTCAGTTGCTTAAATGTTTCGAGAAGCGCTAAATTTCTCCATCCGATGATCTTTTGAGAAGCTGCACTGTACCATAAAGAACAGCCAGCGGGGCACTGTATACCTTTGAGAAGCCTGCGCAGCCAGGGGAGAGGTAGCGTTAAAACAATGACATTAACCAGCTCGGTGCAAGGCGTTCCCCCCTGTGGAACTTTAGGAAGTTTCTTGGAGGGGCAGAGGTTGGACGGAGAACGTGGAAGTGGGAAACAATGGCTGTAGGGGCCAGAAAGCTTTGCTGTTGTCGTAAGCGTAAGACAAGATAGAAGAGTGACAGAAAGAGATCCGAGTAAACATTGGAGTATACATTTCCCACGCCGGCTACGCTGGGTGGAGAGGTCTGAATTAAATCGCCGTAATTAAAAGCTAAAGATTTTATTTATTTATTCCTGTAGCTGTAGAGCACCATCCACAGAAAGCCTAGCTAGAGAGTGCCGAGCATCCGCTAGATTTGGTGTGTTCAGCTGCCACTGCCAGAATATTTCAGAACAGAATATTTTTACACCCGCTGCCAACTTTAACGTTAAGACGTGCGTTTTTTTAGATCCTAAATGTCGCTATTATATGCCAGCGTGCATAAGAGGGCCGTCACACCTGCCTAGGTAATACGCGTCCCTGTGTAACAAAAGCTCTCCCTAATTGAGGAATCAAACCGAAAATTAAAACAAGAATTATCCACGGAGTTATGCAGACGACGATAACAAAATGCAGGGGGAAAACCGACAAGTTAAAAACCTCGAGGTTTAAATACATCATTTTATTTTCTTCTGTGTTTACTGTTAAAACATTCTTGGCCAACACAGTGCTTTTGCCGGAGTTATCAGATTGAATTAAAGAATCGGGGAATAAAATACAGGGAAAGAGAAAGACCTGGGGGGAGGGGGGTTGTGCTTGAAGAGACTTCTAGCTGTTCTTTGACTCCTAAGAAACTGTTGCTGGAATATTTTCATGGTGGTGTTCTAAAGCTCTTTAGCCTCTTATAAACGTAATCTTTGGCAAACGACACATGTATCTGGGTTTGCAGTTTTTCGGTAACTCGAGAGAAAAGACGCTCCCCCCTCCCCGGCCTCCTCCCCCTCCCCCAGCACAAGGACAGGCACCGTCACTCTCCCAGTGCTGTTTCACCCCAGCGCTCCGCAAAAGGCAGCCGGGGGGCGCCGGCCCCCGGGGGTGCCCGCCCGTCCTACCTGGCCGCGCCGCGCCCGCCGCTGCCCGCCGGGTGCCACTCCGCCCCGCCGCAGCCCTCGCACCGCGCCGCGCCTCCGCCGCCGCGCCCCTCGGCTCAGCGGAACCTCGGGCTCGGCGAGACCAGCTGCGGATCCGATTTTTAGGGCCTACAAAAGCGCAACATCCTCCCCTACCCCCCCCCCCGCCGCCCCGGGGCCCCCTCGTAACCATAGCAAAATGCCCGGCGTAGCACAAAAGCCATAAACAGCTGTACACCCCTCTAGGAGAAGGCGTTTGGCGAGCCTCAGAGCAAAGGCGATTTTAGCTCTCTCCGTGCCCGGGGCTCGGGCGGGAGGAGGAGGTGCCGGTGCTCGCTCCGGCCACCGCACGATAGCGGTGGGAGCCGCACTTTGCGGGCGTCGGGATGACGGGGCTTGCCATAGCTCCAAGGAGGCTGCCCGGGAAGCAGACCGTGCTCGCTCCTGGGTCTCCTCGCATGAGTAGGGCTGGCAGGAGTTGCCTCTTTATGTAGGTTGTTCTGAACACTTTTTGTATCGGGCAGGGTGGTCTCCATGTTTTCTTTCTTTCTTTCTTTCTTTCTTTTTCTTTCTTTCTTTCTTTCTTTCTTTCTTTCTTTCTTTCTTTCTTTAGCGGAGGGAGGGGGGAGCGATGGTAAGGGGCTTGTTGGATGATTATAACCGCTACCACTTATAAATAAGTTTCTTGGGGAAGGGCTGATATCGTACCCTTGATATCAGTGGGTGTGTTCATGTATTATTTTAATATGATATGTCTTTTATACAGAGCTTGTTTTCCTCCTCCCTCCCTCCCCAGCCCACCCCCCACCCCCCCCCGCTTTGTTTCTGGAATTTGTTTCGCTTTTAAAGCACCAGCACAAACAAACAAACACACAAAAATGACTGGCAACAAGTTAAATCCCATTTGTGTCCCTCCCACCGAGCACGGACGATGCCTCGCTAAAGCCTGGGGTTTGTAGTTTTGCCTCGACAGCAATTTGACCGAGAAAGAGAAGCGACTGCAGACAGACTTCCCGTGCACTGACAATGCGGAGAGGAAAAACCGTGAAAGAAAGAGTTCTCCCGGGATGCATCTCCTTTGTGTGCTTTCTCCTCTCCATCTCTTAGATGGGGCTCTCGCCTAGGCTTTTACACACACACACACACACACACACAGAGGTTATGTTTCCTAGGGACTTTTTAGAAAACAATGTTTATTATAATCGAGCTATAAACGCCACCTAAATGATGAAATGCCGTAGCTCCGGAAACTCCAACAGATAAATAATTTCCATTTACCTGCTAGCAGAATACTAACAGAGGATGGCATTACACTTTATTTTCACACTCATTTCAAAACAACAATGAAGGGTTAAAGAAAAGGCTCCCAAGTCCTCGTACACGTTGGAATTAATAAAACGGTATTTGTTTAGGAGCAGATCACTTTTTTATTCCTTCCAAGGCGACTACAAGCTAATTTCTGTGGTGATACTAAATAGTGAATCCGCAAAAGCCAGAAGCGTGTTCTCACTGAGGGTCGGGATCCTGTCCCGCTAAGGCTTCGCTGAAAGGCTCTCACAGTGAGCCGCCTGGATTCCCGCGCCTTCCCTTATTTTGCCTTACAGAAGCGCGGAAAAATCAGTCGTGTTTGACTGTGCTAAATGTACCTAAGAGATACCTTTTCATGCAATCGCGCGGTTTGCAAACGGTAGTTTATCTGTTGTGGTGGGCACGTGTTTTGTCATATGAAATTAACTTGTGAAAGCCTTTGTATCATTTTCTGATTTGTGTTTGGCGACAGCGCGGATCATATCTCATCGCGTTGATGGTTGATACAATTGCTAAATTAAAGGCGTGTTTTCGGCTTTGAAAAACAACAAAAAAACAACCCTCTGAGAGCTCATCCTCAGCAAAACAACCCGAGGAGCAGGATAATAACGTAGCGCAGTATTTTCCATGCGTGTGCGGTATCTCCATATACTTCTGTATCATTCTGCGTCTCTATTGTCCATGCCTAAAGATAGCCAAGTCACTCCTGGGCTTCTTATCTATAATCACCACCTAAAAGAACATACGGGCAGTATACGGATAATCGCTGTAATTGCTTGGAGGGCTGTAATCGGCGTTAGATTTTTTCCGTGTCTTTATCTGTTCTCCCGTGGTAAATATTAGCAACCGAACTGCCCGTCTTTACGTGTTTCTATGTTTGAGCCCCAAGAAGCCCACCAAATCGTTACAATAAAGTGACCAAACCTTCCTATGCACGTCGCAGTTTTGTTTTCTCTGCTTATGTTCCGCTTCTCATCTCAGAGGAGGATACCGCGTTGAGCCAAGTGTTCTGGTTTAGGCGCTCCTCCGGACTTTCGGATTTTAAGTCTAAAGCTTCCAGTATGTTGGGGCTGAAATTATGATTTTCCACATTTCAAAAGGGACGAGGCTCTATTTATAAATGTTACAGAAGGTTTCGTTACTTCAGGAACAACAAAACAGGAATAGAGCTGCAATTTTCAAGAAAATAGGATTTCAAAATACAGAAATAAAAAAAAGTAGCGGAGACGATGTATAATTCAATCAAATTACAGAAAATTGCTTTAAAATTCAGAACAGTAGCGATCCATTATGTCTCTGTTTTATTAGTGACAAGTACAATTACTCTAAAATAAAGAACACTGGTGAATATATAATTGGCTGTAATCATGTTAGTGTTTGAATAAAAATGACGGGGACATTTAACACTTTGACAACAAAATGTTCAGAAACAACTTATTTATTCAAACAGTTTTTATTTGCATCCACGTGAAGGAGAAACACACTTTTGCTTACGACAAATCAAGGCTTTTTCACTTTCAATAAATATAGAACTAAAAAAAAAGGATTATTAATTATTTTATTATCCAAGGCTTAATAAAGTCTCCTGAGTACGACTGTATTATTATTGATTACTCAGTACCCAAAGGACGCCATCTACAGGAAAAGGTCTTTAGGCTTAACACAAATCTAATCACTGTTGATTTAAAGAAAAAAAAAAATCAGAGTTAATATTCCTCTATAAACCAGGCTCCGATTTTACCCACAACACCGATCACAATATTTGCTTTGTAATTGCTTCTTGCGATTCAGTTTGTTATAATTTGACACGATCTAGGAATCTGTTACAAGAGGCCTTTTCTCTGAGATACGGCGTTTAAGAAAATACATTGAACTCCACGAAGAAGCACTTTTTCTCCTAAAGCGACTCTTTTCTCTCAGGATTGACTTGATCGTCCCTGAAAACGCAGAACAGCCCATGAGATCTCTCGCTTCAAACCAAGCGTGTGGAAGATGCTTGCAAAAGAGCCCTGAAAACAAAACAACTTGACTGAAGGCAGCTTGTGCAACAATTGTGTCGTGGAACACCTAACATTTCTTTATCTTTAACTTATTTCCTTTTGGATAATGTCAATAAATATCAGCTATGCCAAGCACTCTCATCTGTTCTTACAGTACACCCTTTGCCCCATAGCCTGGTACTTAAAGGTGCCATTTACCCGTGTTGCTCCTTTTTGAGCCCTTGCTGGGAAAGCCATCGAAGTAGAAAGGGTGCCCCTTAATATTTTGATCATACAAATACAGACCCGCGGAGATGGCATATGCCCTCCGTGATGTGACTCCAACATCCCGGTTCAAACTACAGAAAATACGAGGAGAGCTAGAGGAAACTTTCAGGACTCCTCTTTCTGCGGGCTGCTGCTTTTTTTTTTTTTTCAGTTTTAATCCCGAACGAATTTTTCTTTTTTTTGTTTTAATTTCCTATTTATCTTCCCCTCTCGACAAGTCTCCAAATTTCTGCCCCTGGTGTGTGTGTGTGTATGTGCTCATAAGGGGGTGGACCCGACACTGACCCGTGCGGATCCCGACTCCCGTGCGGCGGAGCACAGCGCAGCGCAGCGCAGCCCGGCTGCGCCTTTACAGCCGGCTCCCAAATGTCTCCCCTGGCCAGGAGGGTTTTGCCGGCCCTTGCGGCTCCTTACAAATAAAGTAGCTCTGGCTTCTTTCTAACGCAGGCCAGAGATCTGGACTGGCTTGGAAAAAAATTCAGGGGTGGATTAAACTATGCAGTCAGGAGTCAAAAGCAGAAGTGCGTTGACACAAGGGCTGAGAAAAAATGACCCCCGGTGCACCCTGGATTTTATGTGTTATTTCGGAAACCGGAGACAAAAGCCTGGAAACTATTATTATTTGTGCTCCCACTGGGATCAGGCTCAAAGTTTATACCGAAGGTCTCCCTCTGCCTTCTCACTTCTGGGCATTGAGTGTGAGCGTCCCACATCGAGAGGCTGGGTCCTATCCCTGCTTTTAAACTTGAGGAAATCTCAGGAGAGGAGGTTTCCTTCCCTCGGGCGAGCCGCTCCCGCAGGCGCAGCCGGGGACCGGCGGGTCCCTCCTCGCCGGGGGCCGAGGCGGGGGCTCCCCTCTGAACCAGGGGGTCTGTCGTTTCTCGGGTGCCTCGTACCAAACCGCAGATGTCAGCCTTTCCCTACGTGTTCGGGCTGCTAATGCGGGCACTTCACACAACAGAAATGCTCATCTCTGGAGCCTTTCCCAGGGCCAGCCGCCGATTTAGTGCGTCGCCTCTGCCGCAGGCGGCCCCGGGGCCCCGGGCGGGGCACCCCCGGTGCCCAGCAGCCGCTGCCGATGGGACCCTGATCCCCTCGGGGCCGAGCACCCAGCAGTGCCCCGGCGTCCCCCGCAAACGGGCCGAAGCACGAACTCCGCATATCCCCGCGGGGACACGCTGCCGAGGTCCACAGCTCGACACCTCCCGCGTGCCTTCGGCAGAGACCATGTTCCCGGTGTAATTCGCACCAAAAAGTCCCTCACCTAGCGGCCGCCCGCCCCGCCCTGGTGTCGCCAACGGAGGGAGCCCCGGCCGGGGCCGCAGAAAGCCTTGCCGCCCCTGGGACCCCCCAGTCTCTCCCCTGGGAACCCGTACCCGCGGTGCCCAGCGGAGGGGCGAGGGACTTCCGCGGCTCCGCACGGGAGCGGAGCGGTGCCCGGCGGCCGTCCCCGAGCCGGGCGCGGAGGGGAGCGGCGGCGGCGCTCGGCGCCTTCCCGCGGGGAGGGCGCCCGATGCGAACGGCGCTGGCGACATCTAGCGGCCGAGGGCGGCCAGCGCCGGCCGCGCCGCTGCCCCGCGGTGCGGCGGGAGACGGCCAGCCCGGGGAGGGAGCGGGGCCGCCCGGGCTGCCCGGGAGCGGGGCATCGCGTCCCACCCCCCCGCCCCTCGGCACGCGGTTTCCCGTTGATTTTCTAAGGAGCAGGCACCGTTGCACTCGCCCCCGCCGCAAACGCCCCAAAGTTTTCGGCGCAGTGTCGGTGTCGGTACAAAACGCGTGCTCCCTCTTCGAGGTGTCGTTTCTGCGTGTTTACGCACACGGGGCACTGAGAGGAAAAAAATCTAAACGCTTTCGCCTCCCCGTCCCCCCCCGCCGAGACCTCCGTGAAAACAAAGGAGAGACGCGGGAGTGGCGGTCCCTTCCACCTTCCCCCTCCGAGGTGTCCCCGCGGGCCGGCACTCTCCCTGCCCGAGCCGAGCGTGGGCACTTCCCGGAGCTGTGAAGAAAAAAAAAAAAAAAAAAAAGGCAATATTGTTGAGACACCGCTGGCGAAACGAGGCCTTACTATTTAAATCTTAGTGTCAGCTCTCATTAACAGCTCAAGTCATCTTTTCCCCCGGGCAGACCTTGTCTGGTCTATCGACTTAATGGAAAACAAAACACATGTTTGTATTCTATTATTACAATCTCGTTCCTTGCCTTGCGGAGAGCAGGGAAAGGCTTCGCCTGCGTGGCGAGGGGCTTCCCAAAGCGACAACGCTTTCCCTTCGTTCCTCCCCCCTAGGAAGAGTTAAGGATTCCGGCGTCCGTCTCCTGCCCTCCCTCATGAATAGGGGCTGCAATGGCAGCCTCAAGAAAAGGCTTTCACTGAAGCAGCGGAGGCTAAAAAGAGTCCGAGAAAAATAGTTACTGGTATGTTCAGCCAAACTTAGAAAAGCACAATAGTCTCTGCGGGAAACTTGGGGCGTTATTTGTGCATCAGGTGAAGTGCTCGGCGGCTCGGATCCAGCTGCCAGGACCACAGCATCGCCCAGGGAAGCCGGCCGTGAGGAGACGAGCACGCTAGGCAATAACAAGCGACAGACTGAGAGTTTCGAGCCAACCCAAAACAAACAAACAAGCTCCCCCGACTCTCCCACCGGGAAGGTGGCTTTGATAAGGAAGCAGAGAAAGTTTTGAAGAGCTGCAGACGCTTTTGCAAATGTACTTTAATGTATTTTAACTCGTCTGTGCAGAACAAGCTTTTTTTAATTATTATTCCCCCCCCCCCCGGGACAATGGAAGGGGGAGGGTGGGAGTAAGAGCTTGATAAAAGGAAGGAATACATTTCTCACCTAGGGAAAGCAGGAGAGGTCTGTAGGAGTGGCGACCTGACCTGAATAAGGGAAAGGATTCTGGTGCACGAAAATAAATGATGCATTTCACCCCACCGCCCCCAGCGCCTTCGCTGCGATACGGGTCTGTGCGCAGTTCCAAGCAGAGGGCACTTGAACCTGACAAGAGTAACCGATCGAAACGAGCTGTCTTAATGTTCACCTCTTTGCTCTATTGACTCAGATCTTTTTAAGCCACCTCCAGCTGACCATTTCCCCCCCCTCCCTGCCTTCCCCCGCTTCGGGACGCGCAGATCTCAATAGGGAAGGTGCGAACGCGGAATTGCCCAGAGGGGGCATCGCTCCCTGCGCGGCTGGGGAGTCGGGCTGCTGCGTCCCAGCGGAGGGAGCAGGGCCCCGCTCCCGGGTCTCTCTCCTGCCAGGGGAACCCTGCCGCCTCGGGCATAGAGAGCAGGGCCCACAACTTTCCCGCTTTTGAAGCGGCGTTTGCTCTCAAGCGCTTGGCTGTAAATAAACGCTATGGCAGTAACAACACAGCCGTCCTGCAGTCAGAGCGGAGGCTGCCTCTGCACCTTTCCTCTGCGACACACGCCGTCAGCGTTTTAATTCCAGCTCCAAAGGGAACCTGCAATTATGAGCCCCCCTCGTCCCCTCCCGCTCGCGTTCTCTTGTTTGAAACGCTCACTGAGGAAGGTTATTTGGATTGCGAGTAAAATCAAACAGGGAGGGGAGGAAGAAAGAAAAAAAAGCCCCACAAACCCAACAACCCAGCAAACCCTTCCATTTGCTATTTACAAAACTCATTGTCATGCTTCACTCAGGCTGTCTGCCTAGCTTGGGGAAATAAATGTGACTGCACCAGAGACAAAGCCGATGCAGCTGTATTTGAATTTCTCAAACGCTGTCAAACGTGCTCTTGTCTCATAATTCTCGGGGTGGTTGTTGTTATTATGATCATCACACCTAACGTGAACATACTCGAAAGAGAGGTGCTTGGCGGCGTGGAGACCTCGTTCCGGTCGGAAATGCACAGAGATTCCTTATGCAAAAAGCCCAAGGTTCCTTCCCCCTCCTGCTTGGAAGCCTGGGCGGAAAAACTAAGGAAAACTTGAGACCTCTAATTTCCCTCTTTTTTCTTTCCTCCTTTTTTTTTCTTTTGGTTTTTTTGGACGTTCCTTGTGTTTCCCCGATTCCCGCAGAAGTGGGTGGGTTTGACTGCCTAATTCCCCAGATGATAACCCGCTTCGGCAACCGCGGAGGGGAGGAGAACGAGACCACGGGTCTCTTGCAAGGGGAAAGGTGTCCGCTGGATGTCACATCCCAGCCGTCGTGTCAGCTTCCCTCTCTGGAGGGTCGTTGGGAGCCTGCCAGTATGTTTGACTTGGCCAGGGCCGTTACGAAGCAGATCCCTGCCCTCGACTCCTTAGGAGGGGAGGACGCTAAAGCACACCGGGGCCACTGCAGGAGGTGTCCCTAAGGGAGTACCTTGGCGCAGTCCCACGTCTCTCGCCTTAGCTGCCCGGCTGCTGGCGAGGACGGGCAAACCCTGCCGGCCCCCTCCCCGGGCGGCCTCGCCGAGCCGCCTCCGCCCGGCCCCGCCGCCGCTGCGGGGAGCGCGCCTCGAGGTGGCGGGAGCGGCGGGCGCCGGCCGGCCCGGCCCGGCCCGGCCAGGGAAGGAGCCCCCGGCCCTTGGAACGTCCTCCGAGGCCGGCCCGTGAGCCGCTGCCTTGCCCAGGGGCGCCCGAACGCTGGGCTTTGGGCGAAAAAACGGGGTCCCGAGGGCCGGGGGGACCCCGCCCGCGCCCCGAGGCGTAAGCCCGGACCTCGCCATCCGCCCGGGGAGCCTCTCCCCCAGCCGTCCTTCTTTCTAGTCGGCGTCGTCGTTGGCACCCTTCTCAGAGAGGCCTCCCGAGCCCTTCCGCGGGGAAGAGGTCTGGCCTCATCACCCCTGTCCCGCAGGACCACCGGCCCTGGGCAGGGCCGCCCTCGCCCCAAAGCCCGCTTCGTTTCTGTAACGCCCTCGGCGGGTTTCGTTGCACCGTGTCCTTCGGTAAGTGGAAGCAGGGAAATGAAAAGTAATGTGATCAATTATTATTTTTATACCATATTTGTGGACGGGGAGAAGTAATAACAGTTATTTACTTTGCCGAAGCGTTTATTTCACACTCGGTATATTTCCTTACAATCGGAGAACCGACGTGGGAAAAATAAGCACAAATAAATTAAAGTAACGAAAACACGTTTTTAGCAAAAGGCGATCCTTCTCCTGTCTAATTTTCCCGGGTGCGTTTCTTCCTCCTGACATTAATTCAAATGAACGAAAGGGCTAAATAGATTAGTCTCTAGCCCTCAAGTCAAGCAAGAAGCAAAATAATCATTTACTTGTCTGCCCCCTTCATTAAAAAATACTTCTTTCTTTCTTTCCTCCCTTCAAATCGGGGATAAAGAACAATCAAAAAGCAAAGCAGCCAGGAGGGCAGGAACTCGTGCGGGTCTCTCGAGGGTACCCCTGCTCTCCCCCCCGGTCCTGCGGGCTCCCCTTTCCTCCCTCTCCGCCCGGGTATCGCCTCCCCTCCTCGGCACAGGGCTGCGGGCTGCTCGAACCCCTCCTGCCCTGCCTTTGTCCCTTTTGAGGCTTGTTAGCTTCTCTAATTTGTTATCAGCACTTCGGCTGCCTCCCCTCCAGTCCCCAGTGTGAGGCGGGGAATGCTGCCAGGGCCAGGGAAATACACGCCGCTCTGGGATTTCACAGTCGTGGTAATAGAGCTTTCACATGCACGTATCACATACATCAGGGTCATCTCAGCGAGGGGGACAGGGAAGGGCGGGGGAGAGGAGAATTAAAAAAAGATACAGTTCTTCCGTGTGTGTCAAGGACTTCAAATAGAATAGTGCTTGATACCTAGGTAACACTTCCCCATTGCTGGCTCTTGGTCTTCTTTGAATTGCTTCATTTCCCATATTCCAGCTATTTATTTGATCGCCAGCAACTGTGTGCAACAGTGCCCCAGGCTGGGTGACCCGTGCCAGTAATGGGCAAGAAAAAAAAAGACTCCTGGCACGGCCAAGGTCACCAGCAAACTCTCTACAAGGAGCTGCGGGACGACTCAGTTTGTCCCGCTCACACGGAGCAGCCGGTGCCTCCCTGCCATGGAGCCGCCATGCCAGAGCTGTCCCGGGCCGAGGCTGTGGCCATGGGTCTGCTCCAGGCTGAGAGTAGGGCTGGGAGCTCTCTGACCAGCAACCAGCACTTCTGCAACCATCCCTTTCTTCACTCATTCCCACCCCCTCTAGTTGCTCCTCAGGTAAAGTGATACTTCTTATGGACCGAGGCACCTCGCTGCTGGATCTGCCAGGGCAAGAGCAAAATATCCTGGAGAGGATGGGGCAGCCCATCAATTCCTACAGCTGTTATTTTTGGAAATGCTTTTTTTGTATCAGCCTATAAACCCTCTGCAAAACATGCAGTTTCCAGTCTGTTTTCTCTTTTGGGGATAGCAACGTGCTACCCTTTTCCCTAGCTACCTAGTTTTTGTTCAGTGCCCATAAACAGTATATCAGACGATATTAGCTGGATTCAGAGCCTTTAACATCTTCCTCCCTGTTGTGTGGTTGGGGCTGCCCCCCCAGATAAGGTCCCACCAGCACCAAGAGACACCTACTGTCAGCGTGCTTCAGGGCCCTAGCCTTGTGCCCTGATCCTGAACAACAGGGAAAAGGGCCAAAGACGAAACTCAACGCGCAGCTGGGCCCTGCAGATCCCTCCATGCAGTACAGCCCTCCCTTTTGCAGCATAGCCTGCTCAGGACTCGAGCATCAGGCATCCCCCAGGGAACCTATAGGGCCAATGTCGCACAGGCTGCGTGGTTTCTGGCCCCACGCTTCAGTCCACTGTTCCAAAGCCCAGCAGAGCCAGCTGGTCTGGCTGGAGGGGTCCTCTGTTCCCTCAGGAAAGACAGACCACAAGAGAAACATGGCACCTGGAGGTATCTTTATGTTTACAGTCCTGAAAGAAGGGACAGAATAAAGGAGGAAGATACTTGTTCTTGAGACCCACAGTGCTCGGGCTACTTCGGTGCAGCATTATTGCTTGAGCGGCTCTACCTCTGACAGTAGTACACTTGGCACTTAGATAAAGTGCTTCCAATTTGTGAGCCAGTTAATTCTCCTGGTAGCTGTCTGAGATTATAGCCCTATCTTTCAGACAAAGTAAGGCAGACAAATTAAACCTCTATAAAGTTTATAACCACAAATTACTTAATTTTTTTTTTCTCAAGTGAACTATTTTAGTTGAGTTAGACAGATTACTTTGTATAACAATAAACCATCTGAAAGCTACCGGGAAGTTTCCAACATATTAAAAATGGCAGTCATATTTAAACTCTGGGAAGGATAATTGTTTGCCCTTGCTGTATGTTTTGCATTCTTGAAGTGTATCTTTTAAGGCATAATATACATTTTGAAATTCCATATATGCATCTTTACAATAGTAATGGCTTTGCACAAGCTCTGTGGGAGGTGACATTTCAGCAAGATACTTCCCCTTGACTTTGTTTATTCCAGCAGTTTAAATTCTACCTCTGGTGATAGCTGTTAACTTGGCAATGTGAAAAGTGCTACATGATGTGTACTGTGCTCAGTCAGCTCATCAGAATCTTACCAATTACGACTGTGGAGCCCATTCTTCCTGCCACAGCATGCCACCCACCATGCATACCCAGGACAGCTGATCTTCACATGTGCATAAAATCTGAAAGTATGCACACATTTACACAGAGCCCATGCAAAGCAGGCACAATAAGTCTGGTGCTTCTTAGAAGCCTTTTTGTTTCCTGCAATTGCTCATACATAGGCAGTTGTAGATAATTTCTTGCTCCCTGCCTGCCTTGGAAATGTCAAAAAGGGGAGCTTTTGAACCGCACCCTGCAAGGGGATGAGCTTTGTGCCTGTCAGGCAGTCAGGATGCCTGTGTTTTGGGCAGAGGACCAAATTGCCAGGATGGCTGTGAAATAGGAGGTTGCAGGTATCACGATCATCCATCTCATCTGCGGCTTGGTCTCCATCCACATCTTCGAGGCGCTTGCAAAAGGAGGTAACTGGGAGTAGATTGTGGACTCAATTAAATAATTGAAATATGCTGGAATGGCCCATGAGTTGGGCACCTCTGCATTATGAAGAACTTTGTTAACAAAAGCCTTTGTAAGCCTGTTTCCCCAGGATGAAATCTGATCTCTGTTTAAGGTCTCTTAATGACATCAGTGAGGCAAGATTTAATTCTAGACAGATGCTATTTGTCAAGCATGTAGGGAGTGATCGAGCTTCAAAAATAATGCTACCTTTGAGCATTCATTTTTGTTTGGAATATCCAACTGAACATACAAAATCCAGATTGGGTTTTTTGTTAAACCGTGATTTGCACTTATCCAAAGATATTATTTTTCTTTATTTTGAAGCAACTATTTACAAAGTGATTTAGTGCCAGACTCTGTCACCTTTGACTGTAGTTTCTTTTGCATCAGCTAAAATAGAAGTAACTCTGTTCAAGTAAGCAGAGTAACACTAGTGAAAAACCAGAATAAATAATCAGAGAATCAAGCCCTTTGAATAGCAAATGACTCCATAAATAGTCCCATTGATTTCAGTGGTATTTCATGGCATAAGTAGCTACATTAATGGAAACAGCATACAAGACCCTTAGTGCTTGGACAGAGAAAAAAAAAAAAAGAACTTATAATTATTTAAAAAAAATTATTCCATGGTGCATTAGTCAGTTGACATGTTACTAGCTTATTGTGTGACTTACCGAAGACAGAATCAAGTGAGTTGATGACAAGGATGACTCCTCTGTTAGCTGCTGCGACAATTCAACACACCTGTGACACAAAAGCTGTGTCCCTTATTTAAAAAAACACAGAAAGCAAATAAAGCCATGCCAGTGAAATGCTTTCCATTACCCTTAAAAAAATGCTTCTTTAAGCAAGAAAGAACAACATTTTAGTGAATGGAGTTGCCCCTTTTTGAGAGGTTTATGGACAGTATCGAAATATGAGAATGTCATAACATGGTGTCCCCTGGCTTTATTGCTCTGAATGACTTTGAAAAATTCTTTTGCTTGCTTTTCCTTGAAATCTAGTAAAGAACTAAGTGAAGTCCAAACATGTTTTCTTAATTATGTTTCTTTGGCTAAACACATTTTTAAAAAATAGAGAAGTGTTCTCTGGAAATGTTTTGTTGCATCTTTAAGCCTGAATATGAGAACTGGGTCCAGATCCAGAGAGCAGTAAAACACCTACCCAGCTTTAGGTCTTCTGGAGCCAACAAAACTGTTGCTGGGATCTAATAGCTTTGCTGTGGACCTATTTCTGAAAGTGACTTTGGGTGGTTTGACTCCACTTAGGGAGTTGGAACACAATGCACGCGAGCAGAGGAAGAAACTGTGATAATCAGGGAGCATCACAGCCTGACTAGCAATGGTATCAGGTCCCCACACCTTCCTGCCAGTACTGAATTTGCTGTCAGCACACTCAGGGATGCAGGTGATATATTTCAAGTATTCAATAAAGAACAGTGCACCCACGTACATGGTACTGCTGAAAACTTTTGTAATTACAGTAATTCTGATGAAACCACATCAGCTCTGTCCTTGCCTTCCTCTCATTGCTTTTCTTTGTGGTCTCTTCTTGTCATATGACATAATAACTGTAAAAAATGCTTTGTCCAAAACACAAACTCCCTGTTCCGAATGCCGCTCTGCTATCAGCAGGAACAGTATTTCAAATAAGCTACTGGGCATTTGCCTCTATGAATAGCTGCTTCTTTGCTCATGCTAGACTGTAAAAAGCTCATACACATCTTCTGAGTGCACATTTTTCATTAAGAACCTCCAGAGCACAAAAGGAAGGAGTCACAAAAGGTGAAAAAAAAAGATCTTTTGCTTTTTCGCAAACAGTTCTCTGCTGCGTCTCCTCAGTTATGACCAAGCTGTAGCTATTTTCTATTGAGTGTGGAACATTCTTATATCTGGGAAGTTTCTAAGGGAAGTACTTTGAATAAGGTTGTACAGTGCTGATTTTTCAATACTATCTGAAACTAGTCCACCATTTCTTCTCTTTCCATGTAACAGTGAAGTGACACAAAGTGGATAAAATGTTTCCTCTCTACCAGGTAAGGACAAAGCTCTGTACCAGCCCGTACGTATGCCACCCATGCTGTTATCCCATGGCTGAAGGGGTGGAGGGTCTGCCTAGACCCCCAGTTTTGGGGAAAAGGCACTCTTTAGTGCTCACACTGTATGTTGCAATAGCGGTTGGAGGAGGTTAGGAGGAGGCTAGTCCCCTACAGTCCACTTTCATAACCTTTTGGATTCGGAATAATGTCTTGCTGGTATAGGCTCCCACTGACATATTGATACTCTCGAAACAGAGAGGACAAAGGGAAGCTGATGAGATATTTGTGAACCAATACAGCAGTGAAAGATTCCCAAGAATGGATTTCTCACAACTGCACCACAAGCCTAAAGGGTACTTGGTGCTGGCTGCAGTTCTGATCCCTAGTCTCATAAAGACTAGCTCCCTGCTCTTTACAAAGTGGGACTGTAACATTAAAAAATAAAGAATTTTCTAGTTTACTAGTAAAAAGGTTTCCCAAACTCCCAGAAAACATAAATGAAGATTCAAATGATGCTGTTTTCTGAAAATCGCTTGTTTCTAAGCAATCTCATGACATTTAGGCAGGGGAGGGATGACGCTTAGTTTATCATTTTTTGGTGTTTGGATAAATTTTTCCATACTTAGCCAAAAAAAAAAAAAAGTTTTGAAAAGGATCTCACAAAATATTGTCTTGACTGAGTGATTGTATTCTGTCTTACTATATTAAAAAAAGCCAACAATGTGTAGTATGATCTCCTGGGGGCTTTTAAGGGGTCTTATTTCTAAAACTTCTAAGTTTTCCTTTTTTATTTTCCGGACAGAAACAGTTCTTTCCCTCTCCCCCCCCCCCCCTTTCCCTTTCCCTTTCCCTTTCCCTTTCCCTTTCCCTTTCCCTTTCCCTTTCCCTTTCCCTTTTCCCTTTCCCTTTCCTTTCATTTCCCCCCTTTTTCTTTTTTTAATCTTCTTTTTTTTTCTTTTTTCCTTTTTCTTTCAAACCAGCCAACCAAACAACTAGCCAAATAATTTTTTAATTTTTTTTTTTAGTTCTGCTCTGAGATAAATTTACTGCCCAGGACAGTACCAGTCAGGAGCCCAGCAGTCCAATGTTCTCAAATTACTCACAGACCTATCTCTGCAATATCAATGCAACTTGATCTCACTGCACCAGTAACATAGCATCCGGTTTTACAAGCTTGACAGTAGTGGCATGAGAAGGAGTGAAAATTGACAGCAAGTTGACAGAATACTACTGGGACTATTCTGGGGTCCATCACACAGTCATCTTATCCCTATGCCACTAAAAAACTAACAAATTTGTCACTGGAATAGTTGTTACAGGGAACTGACTTAACAGTAGTGGGTTATTTAGATGTTTGCTGTGAATGAGGTTTTCCTCTTCAGCCCCTGGAATTATCCTTATGTATAGATGGAGGAGACATAAAAGAAGATGGGTGAAAACAAAATCACATGGGAAGTGGAAAATATTTGTTTTCTCCATGTGCATGCATTGTGCTGAGTGCAGCAGTGTGCTGAGATGGACTCCTCAGATGCTATCACACTAACTGCAATATCAGGTAGCTGTGTATCTATCTCCTTCAAGCTTCTCTGCAAAATTCTACAGTGTGATCACTTAGCTGGCTGTGTTCAATCTATACAATCTAAAAAGAGGATGCATTTTCTTTTAGATACTGAGCTTATTTTCTGTTCCTCTTGGTGTTCAAAATTCATTGTAATAAGGAGTCATTTTATTGTCATGGTTCCTTGGTTGTGTTTTGATTTCTGTTGTCTTAATAGAAATAATAAACCAAATTTTTCTGAGAACAGCAGAGCTAATGCAGTGGTCTTTTGAGGATTTGTATTTGATATTCTTACATCCCTTCCTTTGCCCTACTGCAGCAGCTTTGTCCATTTATGCTGAGCTTTATGCCCAACTCCATTAGATTTCCCTTTCCAGTCCCCTCAGCTGTTTTTCATGCCTGCAGATATCAGCTGTGCAAAAGACATTATATGCTCTCAGTAGTTCAGAGCTACTTTTGCACTGACATGCTGGCAGAATACCTGCTGACTGGGTAGCAAGAGGTCAATCAAAAAAGAAAACTGCTGAGCTGTGACTGATGCTTTATTCCTAGTGGGACATCAACCTGGCTCTGTGTCCTCTATCCAGCCACCAAATTCAACGAAACTTGTGAGATTTCTCTTCAAGGCTTTGACCCCATTCTTAGCTTTGGCTGAAATTGGCCAACAGTTTTGCAAGTTATGAGGAGTAGGGGGACTGACAGACAACGAATCAGGGGGATCAATAATGCAATAAGTAGAAGGGCTAATTTTTAAAAAAAATGTAAATATCCAAAACAAATTGTCTCTCAGAAACAAAATAGATTTTAATGGAAAGTTAATGGAACTTGTATTCCTAATTCATATAAATACTTTGAAAATTCCACTAAGAAAGATTTTTGATAGAGTTGGAGTGAGAGAAAAACACATCTTTTAAAGGCATGATAACAAAATATGCTAGTTATGAGTCCATCTTGACTGAGAAAAGAACATTTGAATCATGGCACTGACACTGAAATGCTTGCTTTATTTTAAATTTGTGTCTGGCTCAGAACCTTGCATGCTTGCTGCGTGATTTTGACTATCTGTTAGCGCATTCAAGCTGTATCATAAATAGCAGTATTGAAAACATATGCCACAGGGGAAAGAAATCTGTAATAATACCAGCTGCCATTATATGATAATGAATTTCAGTCACTACTAACCTGGATAAGTGTTTTTCATAGGGAAACAAGTGGCAAATTTACCAAAGAAAAATTTGTATAAAACTTCCAAGTTTTTAAGCCAGCTCTAGAAGAGATAATCTACTTTGGTCAATGGGAAAAATCATCTGGGACTAATTTTGAACCTGAATATGTCTAGTTTGATTAAACAGTGAGTAAGAGCAACATGGTAACAGTTTTCACATATGTAGAAGGGAAATCCTTTTAAGGCAGCAGTTTTAGGGTACATATTCATAAGAAAGAAGAAATAAATGACAGGAAAACTTAAACTAAGTGTTTAAAACACTTCTAAAGGCTAGAAACTATTAGACAGCAAAGTAACTTGAAAAACATCAGTAAAGGTTTTATTATCTGGGAAATATGAAAAAGTTCAGCTGCATTATCAAATGTATGTACTGAGAAGTAATCTAGCTTTGGAGTGAGAAAGCTTAGAAGGTCTCATTATTCATTAACAGTTCTAATTTCTATGATTTTATGACTGAATCTCATGATGAGGTCGCTTTCCTCTTCTGGAGCTAGCTAGCAGATAAAATAACTATGTATATTATAGCAATAAGCAGTCAGGTTAGTATTTGCATTTCATGGCCACTGAGTATTTTGCTATTAGGACAACAGTCTTTATATTTCTTTCAAATTCTCTATTTAAAGTAGGTTGTATTCCAGCTGGTGACTATTATGTCCTGAAGTGGTGTGATTATCTCCAAGGGAAATCTGCAAGAACGCAACTACTTCAGGAATCTTTTGTCAAGGACAAAGTCCATACACCCCCACCCCCACCTACACACCCACCCACCTTGTATATGTATAGATATCTCCTTTAATGTAGAATTATAATTATAGATTTTTTTTTAGCATAACTGAAAGTAAATAATTTCTCTTTGGGAGGATATAGGGTCAGTTGCAGGATGTAGGAACAAACGCAGCAAAAATAAAGCTGCAGGTTTCTAAATGTGCAATATATTAAATAAATCCACAAGACTAAACTCACTTGATTCAGAGATGTTTTCAAGATACATGAAGTGGAGTGTCAGTTCATAACAGGAAGAACAAGACTTTTGAATCAGATGTAGTTTAACTCAGTAAGAGTAAGTGAGTAAGCTTGTAAAGTCTTACTGAGCTTTTCAAAGCAAAAATAATGTATTTGCACTGTCAGAGATTTCGCTGGAAAATAGGCTTATGTAAACAGGTAGGATGCAAATGTAACTTTCAGCTGGGATTACAAGCTGTAGGTTGCTTGGCATTGTGTCACATAACTAGTCACAGAAAAGCTCCTGGCTTCACCAATGTAATTTGGATTTCTATCACTGTCTTAGAGGGGGCAAAGTCTCATGGGCAGTTTCTAGAATTTTCTGAAATCAACAGAGAAGATTTTTTTCATTGTGTTTTGGCTTCTGGTATTTAAGACAAGAAAGAGAGCTGGTAGGCCTGATCAAGCACAGACCTCGTTCTGTGTTGCACAGGTGACCCTAAAAGGCCAGCACAGGATCAAAAACTTCCTCAAATAGGGCCTCTTGGTCCTGCAGGTCCCAGCTGAGCTGCTCTACAGAGAGGGTAAAATCTTTCAGGTGCACTAGGCTGCTGCATTAAGAGCTTTGGGAGGTACAGGCTCATCCAGGGCTTCCTGCGTAGCACCTAGTCCAAGTGGAAAGACCTTTTCCTGAGACAAAGCTCAAGCTGTTTTCGCACAGGCCCATGACAAGCAGTCACAGCACAGACATCATGCTGTTAGTGTAAATAGTGCACAACAATGTTCAGCTAACGTATAGTTCTTTCAGAAATGTATTTACTTGGCATCATTTACAGCACCCCCGAGGTACCATTAACCTCTGTTGAAACACAGGATTGTATAGATCTGTTCTGCCAAACTGATCTATGGCAAACCAGAGATTCCCAGGCCTCTGTATTCAATTCAGAGCTGTTCCTTATTGAATGGTTTGTTTTTCCAGCACGAATAAGGGTCAATCAACATTTTCAAGTAACACACAAATGTACCAGTTTTATTAGAATTTGTCTCTGTAACAGTTTTACAATGGCCCATGAAAATCAACCCAAGATAATAGCACGAATAATTGACCAAAGAATAGCAGTTTCTTTAATCAAGGGAACATAATGATTAAATCAAAAGCTTTAGACCTGTGGATATCATCAATGGCCTTTTGTCTATTAATAACAATATGTCATCAGTGAATTTTAAAAACGCAGTTGCTAGAGGCTGAAATGTCTACCTCTAGATGGAGAAAGGTCAGAAGAGTATTATTTGTAATTAAATCCATTAACTGTACTGTGGACAGTTTTTCAAGTGATTTAGATTAAAATATATTACTGAAGTACAGCAATACTTACAAAGAAAGATGCTCAAATCCTACAATTTCTTAACATCCAGGTATGCTTTCCTTGGACTCTTTGTTGTTCTAAAATAGGATTCAAGCTGTAATATTTTAATTAAAAAATAAAAAATAAAAGAAACCAGAACAACAAAATGTTGCTAATGAAAGTCTTGGTTTCGCTTTAGAAACATTAGCAGAAATATCCCACAGTGCTGAAGCTTGACACCATCACTTGCTGTTCCTATGCTGTAGCCATAGGGACAGAGACCATTCTTCTACACCTGTTATCCACAACAGATCTCTTTAGCACAAGAAGAAATGCAAGCTTGTAGGGAACGTACTAGCCTAGGAAAGGTAGCCAGCGTATGAAAACAGAAGCAAGCACATGCTGAGTGTTAGCATGGTCTGTGACAGTGTGGAGCTTTCAGAACCCAAGGTGTATCTGCATCAAACAGCATTGCACAGCACAGATACACTTTGTGTATATTAGGGCATTAAAAGGTGTAGTAAAAGACTACCCGTACATACAAAGGACATGGGAAAATATGATTCATCTGTTTCCTGAGCCTGGAGGGAAGGGAGATTACAATTTTCCATGGCAATATTTAGTGGTGTTAGCTCATAGATTCTCCCTTTTCTTTCCACTCTTCCTTCAGTCACTGAGCTACGGTTTCCAAGCAAAAAGTCTTTTATAGACAATGATGTCTTATGGGTTTATCTGCCCTGTGTACTGGCCAGCCAAGAATCCTATGAAAAAGAGATGTGGTTTTCTAATTAATGATAGTACCAAAACTTAGCCACAAGGAGACCTAATGAAAGCTGCACAAGCATCTCAGGTCTTATGCTTTGCTACTACTGAATGCAACTACTAATGTTGTGTTCCTCAGATTGTCTCATTCAAATAGATACTTTGTATTGATTTATTAACACAGTATACATTCCACAACCACTCTGTAGAAAACTGGGCATAAAGCTTTTTGGTATCATGTAGATATAAAACTTGGGTTTGATAGATAGTACGCATTCATCAACTGGAAAAGTGGCACCAGAGACACCGTGACTGTCTACCTGGGGAAGGTCTGTAGGGACAGTATGAGCATCTGAACATAACAGTCTTCCACGTGTTAGCTGTGTGACCACTGAGACTGGAATACAAAGATGGTCCAGCTACTGTGGCCTGAACACAGCCACTTTCTTGGATAGAAATAGTGTGGCTACCCATGTAGATCCTATACAGTGGGGTGGAGCATTAGAGGTGGCAGGAAGCACGGCTGCCTGCACAAGTGTCCTAGAAGTATGTTAAATTGAGTATCATCTGTCATCCAGTGCTTCTGAGGTCTTAGCCACAAATAGGCAGAGGTGAGCAATTTTATGCTATAAAAGCACAAATAAACATACAAATAAAGTATTTATAAAATATTTTAAAGCATCTACTGTATTAATTACTTGTGAGAAATCTTTGCGCTTGTATTGTTTACTACAAGTCCCTTAAACTCAGCTGCAGGGTTTTTTTTAAATTTCTTTTATCCCTCAATTATTTTAGCCCTTTCCTACTAGAATCTGTAATTTTCATTTTGTAAGTGCTCATATACTATCAAACTTTTTTCCTGTCCTAAACACTTTCCGTGTATCTATTTCTCTGCCTTTTATAGAACCATTTCCTCTAATATCAACAGCTTTTCTATACTTCTTTCTGACTGCAGCTCATTTGTTGAAATTTCCAGTATATCTTCTAGAATATACTGATAATTTTAACTTTTTTTTTTTTTTAATGTGAAGGGATCCTAGCTTATCACAAATTGCCATAAATTCAAAAGTACAATGTGCTGTAGGCAAGTTGAAAGTATCCAATATGTACTCTTCTTTCATTTTTCTGATCATCTCTATTTAGTTCTGTTAGTACTTTCTCAGAACAGAAAGTAGTCCGTTTAGAAATGATTGGATCATCTGTTTTACCCTCAACCAAGTGACATTCATTCACCCATTAATAGTCCCTTTTTTCCTATCCAGATGTCACCAAGAAATAATTTTTTTCTACTTAAAAAACCCCACAAAACCCACAGGATAATGGGAAATCAACAACCGCAATTAAATATTTCATAATGTAAAATGTTATGAATTTTTAATAACATCAGAACTTAAAAAAAAGGGAGGGAAGGAAGAACACTGAAAAAATTGGCAGGCAAGTAAATGACTACAGTCATTTCCTTGGGGAAAACATGTGCTTTCTCAGGTTATAGCTCTACACCAGAGAGTCTAATATAGACCAATAATTTCTACATAGTTACAACTGCAATCAGTTTTCTATTTTGAAGCATATTTTTACTCTCTTCATTCAAGAGATTTTTATTTCTTCAGAACAGTAAAGTTACCTCTCCAGACAAAGTAGACCCACTTCATCCTAGCTCTTTGTAAGGAAATGGAACAAACCTTTTTTTAATTTGAAAAAAATTAAAAACAACTTCCCTAAAAATTGGAAGGGGGTAGCGTGTCTTGCTGTTCTTTAGTTGAAAGAAGAGCTACAGCTGAAGTTTGCTGAGGTGTGCTTTGGAGAGGGATCAGTTTCCCTTCAGTTCTCACCGATGCTTCTCTAAGAGGAAACCAGCTCCCTGTCCGATGCTGTTTTTCCTGTTCTGTCCCAGGTTGTGGTCTAGGTGATGTTTTTCATAGTATCATTAATGGTAATATAATTTAGTTTTTCAGCATATCAAAATGACATAGTTCATTATTGAACCAGGCTGAACTTCGTAACACCAACTCTTACTGCAAGCAGGGTCATTGGCTTTGGGCCCTGGGCTTGTTTTTAGAATAGAAGGGGTAGTCCAGCCTAGTCTGATACTCTTGCCTTCTTGCACTTTCTGCAAGGGTAGTTATTGTGTGCATTGCAATGTTTTGGTTTTTTTTTTTTTTTTTACAGATCATATGCACGCTCATAAGATCACTGTACAATGATGCTGGGGAACTAAACTGCTAGAAGATGGATGTTGTAATTGTATCGGAAGGTGATGAACATGGGATCATTCCTGAGAATCACAGTCATTGTCTAGAGGTGGGTGTTGAAAAAGCTCCATCTCCTGCATGCAGGGTTCTAAAAAATAATAATAAATAAATAAATAATCATAGTGTCAGACAGGGACATTTCACCAGAATGACTCAGTTATCTTTTAGGCACACTGAGCAGTTTGAGTATACCTTGAAGACATGAAATCTACCACAGGAAGTAGGCTTCAGTTTGTTAAGCATGAAGATATCTATCTTTGACCAGCTAGATTTTTTATATAAGGAATGGGAAGGAAGTGTGTGGTGGGTTGACCCTGGCTGGATGCCTGGTGCCCACCAAAGCCATTCTATCACTCCCCCTCCTCAGCTGGACAGGGGAGAGAAAATATAACAAAGGGCTCATGGATTGAGATAAGGACAGGGAGAGATCACTCAACCAATTACTGTCACGGGCAAAACAGACCCAACTTGGGGAAAATTAACTCAATTTATTGCCAATCAACCAGAGTAGGGTAATGAGAAGTAAAACCAAATCTCAAAACACCTTCCCTCCACCCCTCCCTTCTTCCCTGGCACAGCTTCACTCCCGGATTCTCTACCTACCTGCCCCAACGGCACAGGGGGATGGGGAATGGGGGTTGCGGTCAGTTCATCACACATTGTCTCTGCCGCTTCATTCTCTTCAGGGGCAGGACTCATGACACTCTTCCCCTGCTCCAGCGTGGGTTCCCTCCCACGGGAGACAATCCTCCACGAACTACTCCAGCATGGGTCCCTTCCACGGCATGCAGTCCTTCAGGAGCACACTGGTCCAGCGTGGGTCCCCCATGGGGTCACAAGTCCTGCCAGAAAACCTCCTCTGTGGTCTCCTCTCTCCACGCGTCCACAGGTCCTGCCAGGACCCTGCTCCAGCGCAGGCTTCCCACGGGGTGACAGCCTCCTTTGGCCACCCACCTGCTCTGGCGTGGGGTCCTCCACAGCCTGCAGGTGGATATCTGCTCCACCGTGGACCTCCGTGGGCTGCAGGGGGACAGCCTGCCTCACCATGGTCTTCCCCACAGGCTGCAGGGGAATCTCTGCTCTGGTGCCTGGAGCACCTCCTCCCCCTCCTTCGTCACTGACCTGGGGGTCTGCAGGGTTGTTTCTGTTATATGTTCTCATTCTGCTCTCTGGCTGCTGTTTCTGTGTGCCTTGCAACTTTTTTTTCTTCTTAAATATGTTATCCCAGAGGTGCTACCACTATTGCTGATTGGCTTCGCGGGTCTGTCTTAGAGCAGGCTGGTATTGGCTCTGTCAGACATCGGGGAAGCTTCCAGCAGCTTCTCACTGAAGCTGCCCCTGTAACCCCCCCCACTACCAAAACCTTGCCACACAAACCCAATACAAAGAGGTAGGCATCTCAGAAGAGAATACCACAATTCATAATACACAAAACCATTTAAGACCATGAACACTTCCATGCAGCGCTATATACAGAGTGTTGAAAAATCAGAGCAGTCACTGTTGTGAACGTACCATGCTGTTCATACGGACTTTGAGGACAAACCTGTCTGTGCTTGTAGGGTTAAGTCATGTGGCATGTGTACAATGGATCCAATGCATCCACTTATAGGTCCATTGAACATGAAGCTCAATCTGTCATCAAGAAAAGTGCCCAGCTACCTGTAAAAAATGAAAATAAAAAAACACATTCCACATGCTTTTTACAAGAGGTTAAGGAGCTGAACGTAGGACCGTACTATGCAGGATGTCGAGCAACTCTAGCGCTGGCTGATAGGCTCCTGGAGAGCAGACACTGGGCCGTTGTCTGAGGATAGTATTTTTCCAAATTATTTAACAGAACATTTGCCTTTCTATGAGGCTTTCTGATGAAAGTGACTATGTTCTCCTAGAGAATATATATATTCATAAATAGATTAGAAGTTAAACCTTTATCTCGTTGAACATTTCTAAGCTATTACCACTGACTTTGTTTTTGCTAAACAAGGGTTTATTATTTTACAGAGGCAAATATGAACAATTTACATTCTTACAATTTACTGAAGACAGTATATTTGACATGGAAAACAACAATTGTGCTATTAGCATGTAATATAACACAAGGGAAAAAAATCCTGGAGAAATAATAGAGCAGTAGCAAAGATGGTAGCTGGAACCTGGAGGCACGGGGTAACTGGAAGAGAAGATCTAATTCCATATACTGTGGCTTCATTATGTTTGAAACTTGCTACAAAGAATGTAGAAGAACCAGTTAACAGCATATATACTGGTATCAAGGTTTATCTGTTTTAAACTTTCTGTCAATAAGCAAAATTTGTTTTGGAAGTAGCTAGTAAAATACAGAATGCCAAAACAACATTCTGAGTACAGTATTCAATGGCATCACAAGGAGTCATAGAATTGTTGAGAATTGATTACTGTTTCTTCCCCTTTTCTCTTTTCTCTCCTGGACTTGAACTTTTCATCATTATCCTGTTCATGGCTTAATTTTATTTTTGGAAATATGAAATACAAATGATCCTTATGTTATAATCTTTTTATACATATATATCTTTCCTGAAGGCAAGAATGGACACCTTCTTTTTAGACTTTTGTAGTAGTGTTTGTGTATGCGACAAGTAGACTGAGATGTAAAAAAGTTACCCTGTTGATGTTAAAATGTCAGTGTGATCAACTAGTCTCTTCCAAAGTTACGAATCATGACATACAATTAAATTTTCTTAAAATAGTGAAGTACATTATATGTATGTGATATACCTATCTATATAAATAAAATACTTGGATTTACTATTAATTTTTTTTTTATTGTTTTACTTATATCTCATGGGATATTCTTTTAAAATGTTTTAAGACATTTTTTTCATCAGATGAAGTTTGGAAACTGTTTTTCCAATGAAAAATTCAAAAGAAGAAAAAGATATGGAATTTAAGAATAATGCCATATTATCTGACACTCACAGAAAAATTGTACATAGGAATGTCAATTAGATTGCTTTTTTTTCCCATTTTCCCACATTTTGAGCACCAAACAATTTCCTGCCCTAGGCTTTTTAGATCCAGTCATTCTTACCCTTTTTGCAGTCTGGAATTAGCTTCAGGTTTTTGCCTTAGCTGTATTACCTGCTTAAATCTACATTTCTATTGGATTAGACTCCCTTGAAATGCTTTTCTACTTCTATGATACTCCAGTGGGAAATATTCCGAGATTCCATTAGTTTATATATTTTATGCTTCAGCACTTTGCTTCTAGTATTCTGTTCCAGGGTTTGCAAACCTTAACTGTAGTTACCTGTGGTTCCCTCACAGTTTGACTTTCATTGGTTTGTGATATAATTCTGCTTACTCTGTGGAGTATTTTACATAGCATATAGGCTCACTAATACCGGGAACAGAAAATATTTCTCAAAACAACGGTGGCAAGAATGAGTCCACATATACCTAGCCAGTTAAACACTGGTAATAAGAAGACAACTGTGTAAGGATTGTACTTAGTGCTTTTACTCCGAAACTGTAATCCCCCAAATGTTTAATAAAACTACTTAGTGCCATAGTTGTTCGGGTTTGTTTGCAATCCTACCAGAAGGTTGCCTTCCTTACTAAACCGGTGATGTTCCCAGTAGCTGCTGGGTGTCACACTGCTCGTTGCCTGCATATGGCTGCCTGCCTCATCTGGGCATCTTGCTACAGGAGGGAAACTGGACACCTCACCTCAAAGTCTGTAGCAGAGGCAGAATGAAGGGACATGGCTGTGACTACCTGACACCACAGACGCCTCAATAGTAATATTCTCCTGGTGGTATTTTTTTCCATCTTAACCTAAGTCAGTCATGCATAGGAATCAGTCCCGTACACACGACACCCCCAAATCAGGAAGCGTAAAATATTCAGAGGTGGCTGAAACTTTGTATTTTACATAAACATCAATCTGCCTGTGACCTTAGAGGACACTGGTTACAGTTTGGCTGGGTGGCAGGATCTGTATTCAGGAGAAACAGAGCAATTCTGTGGAGGAATTGGAAGCAGTTTTGAAAGTCTTATTCGCTGTAGATGAGATTGTTAAATTCGTTATACAGGAATGAGTAATTTTTAGATAAGTGTATTAGGTCTCCCAAGTGATTTGCATGTATAATCAAATGAAAAGACCTCTGAAATATTGAAACTCCAGATGAGAAAAGTGAAATTCTATTAAGAAAGAAAGAACCTCTGCATTTATAGCACATTCAGAGAACATATGAGAGTATAAATTTAATGCAATGCAGCAATGCTCATCTTACTTTAAAGGTAATTATATAGAAAAAGGGGCATTTAAAATGTATAAGTAGAGGCTTTTTTGCACTCATACAGCATATAATTAACAAAGTTCTTTAAACCTATTCATAAAAGAAAGTAATAAACCACTTGTAAATAATGGCAGTCTCGTATTCTTTACAGTTAAATGTCAATAATCTGAATGTCTTTTTTATACTCAGTTATAAAACTACACTTTTGACATATTAAGTAGAAGCAGGTATTACTAGTATGGCATTTCAATTTTCTAGAGATTTAGACATATTCATATAAAAAAGATGCAAAAGGAAGAACTGTAGCTATAGAAAACTGGAATGCTTGTAAATTAAATCAATACTCTGCCTGCAAAATACAAAACGATAGCAGAAAAGTGAAGTTGCAGAACATTTCACAGCAAAATTAAAAGGTGTAGGTGTTGAGACCTTAAAATACTAAACTGTAGGTGCAGAACAAGAGAATAAGAGAACTACAAAGGAAAGTACCAAAGCTTGTAGTATTGTACAGATCAATTAATAATGATTTGTTTTGCAGCAATTACTGAATCCTCACAAGATTCATCTGAAAAACAAATCCAGCTTTCTTCAATGCTCATGTGTTACACATTCTTGTAGGAGTGAACACTTCTCAGAAATAAGGAGGAAAGGAGAAATAGGGAGAGATTAAAGAAACTATAAAGTAATAAAGGAAAAGAGAATAGAACATAAGTTATTTTGGACTTCTTTTTGGTTTGATTTGACTATTTTTTTCTTTCTCACCTCAGTCTTTGAGAGTCTTTATTGCACAGAAGACCACTGTTCTGGCATATGCCATCTTGAATAGCCACAGTGTAGGATGCTTCCTATATATTCCTCTCTGTTTGACCTTGCCCTTGAACCTGTGGGTACCCAAGTAGGGGTGTACAGCTGGCTATAAGAAAAGAATTACTAGGTGCCAGGTCCTACCACAGCAACAGAGAGCCTGGGCTAGATTGAAGGTTACAGGTCTGGAATAAACTCAGATGAAATTAGTTAGGGTTAAATTTTTTTTCCTCTGATCTGACTGCATATGTCTAAATTTCAATGTTTAGGAACATCTAAGATTTCTTCCATGTTTACTACTGCCCATTGAAAGACATGGCACTTTGCCAGTTTATAGCAAGAAGTGAGAAAAAAATCAATACCTCCCTGAAATTAAGCCATAGTTGCCTTTGCTACAATTCAAAGACTGCACCTTGAGAGCCACAGTTTATGTTGCACCTAACCTTGGATTTTTCAGACTGGTTAGTTTTCCACAAAATAGGCTGAATATGCAAATTCTTATTAGAATAATTCAAAATCCTTTTAAAAACATATTTTGATCGTTTATTAGAAATAGAAATGTGTTGCCTGCATGAAGTAAATGTTTAATGTCAAAGAATATGTTATCATAGGTAAAGTTTTCCAAAGCACTTGTTTCCCTGTTAGAACCACCAAAATGTCTTCCTCATATTTTTAGCTAAAAGGTAATTATGTCTAAACAGTCTTCTATATTCTATTTAAGATTTTGTACAGATAGAAACACGATATTGTATAGCTAGATACATTTATATCTACATATAAATATATATATGTATGTATCTTTGTTTATACACATATATACATACACACACATGCATGCATATTTTTCAGGGTACATTAAAACAAAGTGATTGAAATAGCTAAACAAAAATTTTTGCTATTCACTTTTATTTTATGATGAAAGAAAGCACCTTACAAGAAAGCTTCTTGTATCAATGTTAACAATCACTTTTGAAAGGCAAAGGGCAAATTCCCTTTACTGTTGCAGATTTTCCAAGAGCTGAACCAGAGGTAGATCAGATCAGAATGCCTCTTCTAGGTACTCCTCTCTCTTTCTTGGCTATGAAGGAAGACTAGGTTCACTGAAGCTATGTCCAAACTGTAGGTGGACACTGTGAGATGTCCCAAGATCTTGGTCTTTCACTTATTCAGTTTAGTGCCCTGGCTGGATGTCACCATGTTTCCCTCCTGCCTGCATGCTCATTTTTCCTTTCCAGACAAATCCAGGAGCAAGGGGCACAATGGTGAAGCCTGGGGGACTTCCTGCAGCACAGAGTGCTGGTGCAACCATGTCTGACAGTTCAGACACATCCTAAATTCCTCTTAGGAACCTCGCTTAGAGTCTTAAAATTAGATGGTATCAATTCAGTCTTTAGTTTTCCAACACAGAAATTAAAGTAGTATTTGCTGTTATGTTGGGTTTATACTGGGTTGTTCCAGTTCTTTCCTGTATGCACCTCAAGAGGATCTTCCACATGCATATCCACTCTAAGATAAGTCACTCGCCCCTCTGCCTGTATGTAGCTCAAGTTCACAAGATTGCTCCTTCAGATCACCCAATGTGTCATTGCCTATGCTGAGAAGGGTGGAAAATGAGCAGTCAGGCAGCAACAGTGGACTGGCAAGAAATTTAAGGAAACATTTAACTGAGGTTTCTGAAACTCTAAATTCTGGATCAATATGGAATCGGCACTAGAAAATCCTTCCCTGTGGCAAAATCTGCTGGTACATCTGATTCCTCTTTTTGCTTCATTTCCATGCTGGAATGAAGAAAACTGAAACAAATGAACAAATTTCATTTTGATGCCAAAGTAGCATCACTGCAATGTGGGGAGGATCTGAAAAAGCAGAAGTCTGGTCTATAGTGAGGAGATTCAGACTTCTCCAACACTCAGCTTGATCAGACTTCTGAGCTGAAGTTCCCCTGTGCTTGCTAGTGACAAGAAACTAGATGATAACAAGTCAGGAGAGTGAAGGTGCAAGTGCTACAAGGCTACAAAAAACATGCAAACTAAATACACTTTTTATTAATATCTGAAATTGTAGGTTAAAGAATACCTGTGTGATGAAGTGGTTCCTGTTTTTTGGTCTCAGCTATGTTTTTTTTTAAATTAAAGCTATCAAACATACTTGGAGTTGTTATAATAATTAGTGATCGTGCAACAAAAGTGCATACCTACTTCAAAGATATCACTACTACTTTCTGAATTCAAACATGATGATGTGATATTGGATTATTTAACTGGTAACCCAATGATCATTCCTCTTTTTCTTTCTTCCATTCCAAATAGTAATTTATTCATGGGATGGGAATCTTTGTCTGCGTTTTGAACTCAAACCTTGACACTGTGAAGCAAGCTGCTATGTTGATATTCATGATTTGGGAATTGAAAGTTGTTTGCTTTTTCAATCTCCTAAAATTTGAATTTAATATTTTATTAAATGTACCATAGTCATTCCCTCATTTGTGCAGTGAACAAACATGAAAGAAAAGTGATATAGACAATTTTAGGTCCAAAGGCCGAAGGATGTATGTGCAGAAGTAAAATAGGGAATTAAAAAAAATGTAAGCCATTTAAATCATAGAAAATTCATCAGAAATTTATCTGCTATAAAAGAAATATAACTCTACTTACATTAAGGCTAATTCCCTAGTGTGACTCTGTAAATCTTGTTCTTTTCACTTTACTTGGATGTAAAACTATTTAAGAAAGTAACTTATCACTTCACTGTTGTGCAGTATGACACTGTTTCTACAAAAATCACCATTTCAGTAACTTGTTCCAGGAGAAATCCAATAAGCTAAACATCTTGAGTTACTCATTTTTACCCCTTCACCACTATGACAAGCATTTCTTGAACCTTGTTTAAAAGTTCTTTCTCATCCTTTCAGGGCACCTGGAAGCTTATCAAATCCAGGCTATTTTGAGCTGTCAGTGGGTGGCAGGTAGTAAAATGAGGATTGGATTCTCATGTTTGATGGATTATTGTGATGGTAAGGAAGACCCAGCTAATCACAGCATAACCACTGGCCTGAGCAGATGTGAAAAGGCAAGCGCAGTTTTATCAGTTAAAGTATTAGCAGTGGCAGCATAGAAGTAACAGTGCCATTTATAGAAAGAGTCTTGTTTAAATACAGGAAAGGGACACCAGCAGGATTAAAGAGATGGAGTAAATGCTAGACAGTAAAGGGTAAAATGAAAGAATAGAGCGTACGTATCAGTAAGAAAACTGGGCAGTGGCTTTTAGTGCAAATAACTTCATGGAATGAAGCGAAATCTGAGAAAGGAATGGCAAAATCAGTGATTAGAAGCTGAAGTAAAATTCAATTCAGAAAGGAGAAGATATATTTAACAGGAAGGATGATTCATGCAAATTGTTGCAGGGAGTCGTCTAATTACAAAAGTAATTACCTCAATGCAAATGTACCTTTGTTGGGCTGTGAGGTATGAAAGAACACATCAAGTGACCTATTGGTCTTTTTTGACCTTAAACTCTACTGATGTATTACAAAATATAATAGACATCTTTGCTGTTCTTTTCAAGTCCCTTATCTGAGAGTTCATGGGAGGCTGTTAAAATATGGAATAGATTCTTATTCTAGTTATTTTTGCAAAAGTTTCAGGAAGGAAAAAGTTCTGCCCATAGATATGATAGTTCATCTTCAGGCCTCAGAACTGGTGCTCTGCCAAGATCAAAAGAACAGGCGCTACTGCTTGCTGCTGTTTCAGATTGCAAACTCAGGGAGACATCGATAGTTTTTCTTACCTTTAGGTGAAGAATAAGGAAGAGATACCTATATAAAGTACAATAAAATAATATAGATGCTGATTTAATACTGATAATACTAATACATGTAATTAAACTAACTGAAGCTATTAGAGAAATCAGTCAGAAGTGTGTCTGATCAGTCAGAAGTGGAAGTGTGACAGAAGATATGCCCTCACAGGAGATACACAAGAGTTCTTATAAGAACAGTGGATAAGACAGCAATTGTGAAAAGGATACCTGGTTATTGTTTGAAAAATAACAGGCTTATTTTTACAAGATCTGAAATGAAGGATTAAGTCTAGTATAAAAGTTCATATCTTAGAAAAGAAGGCTGAAGCAGGCAGTGTTTTTTGGGGGAAGGGATGCTGTTGTAGAAGCACGCCAAGAAAGAAGGAAACTGTCTTTCCTTAACAGTTGTAGGCAGAATTTGTACCAGAGCCATGATACTAAGGCTGAATCACTAGAGGATGTGTTTAAAACAGCTTGGTCTATTCAAGTTTTAGAAGAGCTGATGAACTGCAGTTTCAGTAGGGAGAAAAGAAGGAAAAAAAAAGAAGAAAAGCAAAACTATAGCAAGGCTGGGGCAAGAGACCCATATGCTGACTTTCTGAGTAGCCGTTTCTGTGATAGTAAAGGTAAGAAGCTTTTCCCACTTATTTTTTGCTACTCTTTCATTACATGTGCATGTGGAAAGAAGGCAGAATGGTATTAAACTGACATCCTGCCCCAACTGCCAGAATGTCTTGTTATGACTTCAAAGTCTAGATTCACACAGCAGAAGGCACTGTCTGCTTTACTCACTTGCACACTAGTAAGGGCTCTCATACAGCCTGTGGGAAACCTGGGCTCAAATCCCTCTTCTGCTGTTGGAAGACTAGAAAATATAAGTCTTTTTCATTTCATTGGTAAGAAGAAACTCAATTGCCAGACTGTAGGGTATTTTGAAATTGAGAACTTCTCAGTCTCTTCTGTTAGTTCTTTTTCATTTCACATGTCATACTTAAATGTTCCTCGAGTTAGAACAAAAATAGCTATCTAGTGCCTTGAACACCTGCTTGGAAGATGGAGAACCTGAGTTTTTTGGTCCTGTTTGACTTAATGATAGACACAAACAGGGTCTGTGTCAACTTGCTCTCACTCCTCTGTGTGTGAGCCATGGTGCTGCTCTCACCAGGGCTGTTGCTCAAGGCAGCACCACTGATGTTCCCAAAGGAGGAACTTGCTGATGACACACAAGGGTGAAACCTCTTGATGGGATTCAAACTGCAGCTCTGGCCAAGGGCAATTGCTGGTAAAGTTTCTTTTGCCCATGTGGATCACACTTTGGACTTTGGTTTGCAGGTGCCAGCTCTGCTCACTAGCTTCCCGTCTCTTACATGTCTATCTTGTCCATTCTTTTTCCAGTCTGACTCATAATCTCTATATTTGACTGGACTTTTTTTGTGTTAAATGCCATCTTCTTTTGATCCTGCCTATGTTATTCTGTCTTCCTCAGAATCACCTGGCTTTGTTTCTGTGATTGCTATTTGCAGTACAAGTCTCCAGGAAAGCAGCAGGCTCTAAAATTCCTATTACTATTTTTGATATATAAATCCCACATGTTGATGGAAAGATCCAGGGGTAATTGCAAAGACAGTATCTCTAAGCTATTGAGGTCTGTTTTACATGTTTTTCTTTGAAGTAGTTATCAATTCCTAGGACGTAAAAAAGTTTATTACAAAAATTTTGAACAGACTATACCATTCTAATAAACTATTCCTGTTTCATCTTTCGTTTTATGCAGATATCAAATTGCAGATCTTTGTCAGAAATGAGTTATCTCAGCAGGGTGCAGAACAATAATTATTCATGCCAGGACTGCGGTGATAGACGTTACTCATAACGACTCAAATTAATCACAAGGCATATGATTGATGATGAGTACATCAGATTGTGTGGTGTGGACGCATGAGGACTGTGGATATTGTTAAACATGTCTTTGATCCAAAATCAGAGATGATTTTTTTGAGAGAGCTCAAATCATCTGGTTATTTTATTTAGTCATTAATATGGATCCACATAGCAAATAAAGGCAATCAAAGGCACTTCAGTTGCCACTGGCAACTTTAAAATCTCTGAAAGAAGAGGCTATAAACATTATTGCTTCACCATAGAATATTGTCAGCGAAACATGCCAGGCATGCCAACATAACATCATACACTTAAGACCCATATATGGGTCTTAAGGTTTTATGAGTGGTGTCTCAAGTAAAGAGAAATGTAAAAAAAAAAACCAAACCACTTTAGTATTATTTTGATCAGGTAGAAGAAGAATTTGACTTTTCCACTTTTGGGGATTTTGTTTCCTTAATTTCATGCTGTTTGTTAGATAATAACGAAGGATCAGATTGGTGCCTAGGTTTATGTGTCCTTACTGAAGCACTAAGTCTCCACATGGCCTCCATAGATTTTGAGTTTGCCACAGGATGGAGAATAAAGGCTTTTCTCTTAGAACTCCTTTCTTTCTCATGTCCTCTGCACACATGAGGAGGGTGTGAAAGTAGTCTTGGCTCTCGCCCCTCAACATAGCAGCGAGCTGAGCTGAGCTTGGCAGGGGTGGTAAACAGTCTATACTATAGAGCATTTGCAGGTTACTTTCTTTCTGGAGCAAGTAGGCAGCTGAGGCTGAGAAAGGGGTTGGAACTCTCTGAGTCACAATTTCTTCCTCAGCTTGCTCTGGAGGTGCTGTAACTACTTGCTGTCCCAGACACGGGCAATTGAACACAGGCTCAATTTGGCCCTCAATAAAGAAGAAATCATGAGTCTGAGAAAAATTGTTCTATTTCATGAACCAATTTTCTCATAAGAAGACACAGCACATCTACAGAATTTCTGCAAACAGCATAGAAGACAGATGTATATTATCTGTGATGAGAGGAAATGGCTGAATTGCTTATTGGGAAAAAATTAGTTTCCTTGATGACTCATTATTTCAAAAATTGCCTGTCAAGTTAATAAGCAGACTTTATTATTATTATCGTTTATTATTTCTATTACAGTAGCACTCAGGGGCTGCAGTCAAAAACTGGGGTCTCACTGTGCTAAGCACCATGTACAAATAAAATCTTCTGATGGTCTCTGCCCCAAGAAGCTTACTGTTTTGAATCCCGGGATTGCAAAAATTTGGCCATATTTTTTATTTCAAGTCTCTGGGTAAGTATTTTAAAATAACTTCTAGTCCTGCTAATCAATAGTTTTCTGCAAATAAACTGTTGACAAATTAGCCTTTTTTTTTTCCTAAAGCAATTTTTTTATAGTAGAGGAAATATATTGAAATGGTAAAACCATTCAAAAGAATCCAAATTTGTGTTTGTCCTTAGCAGACAGTGGCATAAGAAAATACATGATGAATCTGATTAAGAAGCTTGGACAACTAGTAAAAGTACTGACTGTTGTCGATTTGACTAGTTCCAAATCTTTAAGAGATGCTTAAGTGGATAGATTCTAAAATAATCATTTTAGGTTGACAGAACATGTATGGTCAATATACATATACATAAGATACCACTTGCCAAGTAATAAGTTCCTTAACAATAAATTTTTTTAGCACAATTGCATTAAAAATGTAGCATTAAATGAAGCCATTCAGTACTGGGACCAGTAGAAAAATGATTTACCAACTATTAGATCTAGGAAACAAAAAAAGAATATAAGTTCTTAAAAAGCTGATATTTTAATAGATGCTGAATAATAAGCAATCATTAGGTACTGTGTCATGATGCCTTTACAGCTTTGCCTGTATTTTTAGTAGTAACTATATTTCCATAACTCCCACCTCCATATCTTGTCCATTATTTTTTCTTACTTAATTTGGCAACTCTAATTGACGATAATTTCAGAGTCACTGTATCTTCTTAAAGTAATTCATATCACATTCACCTAGCAGTATGAGCTGCCCACTCCTTGTATTTCAATTGAGGTTTTCAAAGAGAACATTTTGTTAGGAGTGTATTCACCACTTAATTTAGTGTGCTCAAAAATCATCTTGATAGTCTATAAAAATAATGGTACACCAACTTCAAAACAGTCTATTGGCAGAAGTGGAACCACATGCCTCAGGCCTGAATTTGACATTGTCTTTTGATATTAGTCTAATTTATATATATTTGATATTGGGTAGTTTATTTCTCAAAAATGTAGATTTCAAAATCACAGAGGCAGAAGTTATTCAGTATTTTTTCCTGGAACATAAAAGTGTGAGGTTTTTAAAGCAAAGGTTAAAAGTTGCTTTTACATCTATGTTATATTCCTTCGTAGTACATTACCAAAGCTTCGCTTGTGGTATTTCCTAAGTGCAAATGAGGAAAAACTCCAAAGACTGGTGATTTAGACTTTTTTAGACTTTAAGTGAACTTTTCATTAATATTCCAACTCTAGAGTATCATTTTCTCTTGGTCTTTCCTGAAGGCTATTGCTCCTTCCAGTCAATTACACTGTATTTTTTTTCAGTTGGTTTTTCTTAATGAAGTGTAGTGTATTTACAAAATTAACTGCCCTGTCCCACAAAATTTATTGCAATACAACACGGTGGGCATCATCAACCTGCCCAATGTAATGCAACAGATTTCAGGTAAAGGTGAGAATGGAACCTCACAACTTTTTAAGCATTTCATCCCAGCATCTTAAATGCATGAACATTGTCTTCAGTGTATCTTTTTTATTAGTAGAGCAATGAAAATGCTCATGAATCAGTTCAGGTCCATAGTGTTGCTTCAGCATAGCATTGCTCCAGTGTGCATTAGCTGCAAATTTTGTTGTTAAAACATCGAGGTATAGTGAGTGGCCTTATTCCTTGATGTCTGAGGGGCAAACATATCATTTTGATATATGTTTTAGAGAATTATTTTCCAGTATTTTTTCCAGTAAATGTATCCCCCCTCCCAAGTATTACTGACTATCTTTCTATCTGTACTTCTCAATTAGTTTTGAAGAATGTCATTGTGTACCCTGAGTCTGGGAAGTGAAATAATCAGGTAATATTCAGAATCACTGGGCCATGTAATCTGATTATGAATGTTTACCTTGTGATTCAACTGTAGAGGAGAATCAAAGCAGTGGGAAGGACACATGGAGTGAAATTCCAAAATGAGCTCTCAGAAGTTTATCCTCCTGAAATGAATATTCCTAACTGCAAACCACATTTGCAGTAACTGAGATATTAAAAATAACAACCCTTTTGTGCTTTACAGTAAAGCTTCTACCCTTTAACTTAATAGATCAGGTAGTAATTCTTCTACCCTTACTTGATATCATCTGCTCAAGCTTGCTCAAAGCTATCATATTAGATGTGAGGCTACCACAGGAGAATGAATCAAAGAATTTTGAAAGAAATTTGTTGGTTAAATCTTTTGGGCAGGTGGGTACTGGTGATGCAATAGGTTCTTTGAAGCACTGAGATTGCCTGATGCTGTACAGCAGTAGCAGAAGAATGTTAGATTAATGGATGCCTTGTTTGTGCTCACAGTGGCTCCGTAAGAGAAAGACTAGGGATAAATTGGAAAAGAATTAAAAATGGGGGTTCAGAGACAATGAGAAACAGAAAGCAATCTAAGGATCTCAGAAAAGCCATAGGGTACGTAAGGATTGGGTTGAGATGAAGAGTCTGAGAAGAATATGGAATTCTGGTGAAACAAAGCATCTTCAGAGTTATGAGCTTCTAAAGTTCTTCTGAAGATTAACCTGAATTCATGACAAGTAGTATATCTGTTGGGAGGTCATTTCAGATCCTAAAAATACCTTGAAATGAGCAGATCTTTTTAATGAAAAATTGTGGGCATATGAGTAATACCAAGAACACTAGACTGAGGAGAAACTGTTAGGGTTTATAGGCTACTAGTTCCCGTATCTACTGATATCAGTGATGATTCAGTCACCCTCTTACACAAACACAGTTTACGAGGTTCTATTTTTGTCCACAGAACCTGATGGTGTTCTTATAGGGTGGCTATGATTCAAGAGAGTATGCATCTCCCCATCAGCAAGTGAAGGCAAAGTGGGTGGGAGAGAGGAGGGAAGGGAAGGGGAAGAGCCATCATTCATTCCTGAATTCACTGAGTATCACACAGGGCAAGAAAGAAGCAAGAAGGAATCGTGGTTCTGTGATGTGAGTGCAAACCCAGTATCTTCTGGGTCTGTTCCTGGCATGCTGCATGATACACTAAGATTTGCCAAATTTACCAGTCTGAACCTACCCCACTCCTACCCCCAAACTTACAATATCTATACCAGGGATATATACTCCACTGAGTGCCCCAGCTACAGTTCCTGGCTAGTTAAATGGTCCAAAAGTGCCAGGGAAGCTGGGTGTTACCTGAAATTTCACATGTAGTAGAACAAAATATTCATAAAATGTGCAGCATTTGTTGTGACCCGTGCATAACTGGTTCAGGTTGCACTGCAATTCCTCATGAGAAACACCATGTTGATCAAGCCTAGATGCCTGGCAAGTCTAAATACAGTTCATCTTTCTGTGGTTATTGCAAAAAAGTCTTACAGCCATTTCTTTCTATTAAAGCCATGATGACTGACAAATGCTCTGTTTGCTCCAAGATTCCTCCTTGGGAAGAGATAGTGCAGCTGAATACAGCTCAGCCTTCTTTTGTTTGGAATCCCTTCATGCTTTTCTCCTCTGCTGTCTGATTTCTTAATGCTTGCAAATATTGTTCTCTCATGGAGGCCTCATTAATAGTAATTTTTTCTTTTCTTTATTTTCTGCAGGTGCATACCAGCTCAGAAAGAGTGGTTTCCAATGGGAGGTAACCTTTGCCCTTCAGTAGTCTAAGGTTTCCATTGCTGACTTATTTTCTTCACCAATCACTACTTTTCCTTTCCATGTCTTCCATGAACTGTCTTGATTGCTATTTGATATAACATGTTAGAATATGCTGAACCTCACATTTGATTAAGTGATGCCGTTGTAAATTATTACCTTTTAAAAATTGTTAAAGGTGTAAATGCAGAACCACAAAGATTACAAAAAATCAAGGGAACTGTCTTACAGAATAGGTATTGTCATAAAATTTGTTGGACAAGTCTGAATTTTTGGTTTAATTGGGGTCTGAATTTTTTGGGTTATTTTATAGTTGCATCAGTAAAAGGAAGTCATTGGGATAGAAAGGCTGGATCACCCAAGGGAAGTGTGGATGCCTGGACATGTAACCAAAATTTTGAATAGACATTTCAATGAAAAAAATATTAGTATGTCATGTATATCTAGCCTTAGGTAAAAGCAAAATAGGTGGAAAAGCAAAATTGCCAGTCTTTTAAAAGTGTGACTAAATATGAGAATGTCTGATTTTCACTAATCATGTGGTAATAAAATAACCTAAAAACCCCACGTGCATTTACCAGAAATGCTAAGACACTGTTAACACTTTATAAACAGCTGACTGATCTGTCTTGATGGTCTCATAAGAAGCCTAAATATTCTATTTTTCCATTATTAGATCTCCTACCTAGGTATCTCTGCAGTTAGTTATATGCCTAGGTTTTATGACCACATTTGCTCATTGGGAAATATTGGGGTTTTAATTATCTTTTTTTTTTTGGTTGCTATTCCTGATTGATTTTAAATTCACACTTGATTTTTTAGCTCCTCTAATGATATAAGGCCTTGTTGAATTCTAGATGATTCTTCTGTGTAATGTCCTTCAGCTTTTTTATCTTTCGTTAAATACCATTAACCTTTCAGTGATGCCTTCTCTGTGTTTTAGACTGACTAAATTTTGCATCTTCTGCTTTCTCTCTCTGCTCTGCACATTGATATTTTTCTCATTTATGTCCTTACATTTAAATGGCACTAGTAATGTTTCTTTTGATGAATGTATTTTTAAAATAGCCACTCTGTAATTCCCTTTTTGAGACCCTGATATTGTTAATTTGGACTTGCATTTCAAACCAGAAGCCTGATTTGAACCTGAGGGCTGCAACTTTATTTGTGACCAAAGGTAACTGTAACTAATGGTAGTTATAAAAGATGTGCCAAGAGCATGAATATGGACTTCATAGTTTATTATCATGGGTTATTAAATGGAGTTCTTTGGAGAAAAATTAAATAGTTTACACACTTATGGGGAGACTTATTTTCTCTCCTGCTAAAAGCCCCATGGGATGTCTACCACTGTCCTCTGAATTGGATGATTTTCTTATCACTGAGGTACTTTGGCCTTCTACTAACTTCTTAATCTCTCAGATGTGGCCACTGGTTGCATGAGACCCCTTTCATAGGTATGCCTCTTTGCATCTTCCACCCCCTTAACTCTTATCTGGCCTGGTACTGCATTTAATATTTTTACTCTATCAAGATATTGGACACCTTGTTCAATAGTTGAAGGTTATCATACCATAATAGCTTTAACCAGATATTTTGGGTTTCCTCACATCCAGTCTATTCCCACCACTAAGTCAGTTATCTCAAAATTCAGTTTACTTTCCTATTTAGATGTGCCAAGTTAAACTGAAGGATATAATATTTGCCTTAGAAAACATTGGGCCATAGAAAATACCCTGCGTCCCTTTGACTGATTTATTTCAATCACTGATGTTTAGTTTTCTAAGCTCATTATTACAGAATGGGTTGCAAGGGAGCTCAGCAACTGTCTGTCCCCTGTCTCACAACACTGTGGTGAAACAAATTGTTTCCACTGCAGCCCAGTAAAAAGCCCAATTCCACCGCTACGCACAGTGATATATTCCCTCTCTTATGCTCATCTGCCTTTCTAGTTTTACCATTCTTATGGATTTCTTAAGTATCTACAGCATGACCAACTACAATTAGATCTTCACCCTTCAAGTGACTCAACCCTTCTGTCGTACAGCTTGCCTATTGATGTAACATCTGCTATACAGAACAGTTACATCCTATATTTAGTAGGTTTAAACCACTATGACATAGAAATCTCTTCATTTCAACTGCAGCAAGCTGGGGAGTCAAAATCCATTTCTATGCATGAGTAAGAGGCAACTTCTTTATACTCTGCCTGTTAAGGAATTTCTGGTCATCTGGGATGAACCTCAAGTTCCTGAACACTTAAACTGAGTCTGAGTTAATTCTAGTGATAATTTCATGGTTGTGACACTATGATTCCAAGATACCCAATGCTGATGGAAAAACTAACACACTTATCCCTTTCCTCATACTGACTATGCCAAGGAATTCTGCATAAAACAAAGAAATAGCCCACTGGCACTGCAAATAACTGATACTGACTCAACATCTAGAGTAACACATTCTGTATTCTTCAGACCAGGATCTACCATCCTGGTTTTTCTCTCAGCCTGGAGTAAAGACACTGAATCATGAGGAGTCTGGGCTTACTGAAACTCTAGCTGAGCCTCTTGCTCAATTCGAAACTCATCTGGTATTCTTAAAGAAAGGGCCAAGCAGCAGGGCCTCAAGGGTCCACTCAAATGCAACAGTCAAACAGCATGTGATTCATTTTTCCTGTATTTATTATTATTTTTTTTTAAAGGATTTACTGGTTTTGAAAGTATACCTTACCTTAGCTTTTAGAGTATGTTCCTTCTTTCTCAGAGATTGCTCCCTGCTTTCAATGTCGTTTTATTTGTAATTTCTAAATAGCAAAGACCAGACACAGAATATGTCCTTGTGCAAGAACTAGTTTTAAAATCAGACTGAAGACAAAACAAAAATAAGAAGTGTAGTGACAGAGAACTTTCAGTTCAAAATCTTTCACATTTTGTGCACCACAAGCTTTCTTAATTTCTCTTATTTACTTGTGGGCACACAGTACACAAAATCACTTGTGCCAATGATTAGAATTCAGATTACAGAAAAGAGAACCAACATCCACCCTCATTAGTCCAACACTGTTATTGCTCACACAGAGAGGGTCAGTTTTGGGAGCAAAGTTAAAAAAAATTTGTTGTGGTCTTAGGTAAACGCTGGGTAATGAAGCCACACTGACATGATTGCTGG